>NC_080571.1:289977058-290281780 GCF_030247185.1 Malaya genurostris
GAAGATTGTCACATAAACCTTTGCGTAACTCGAAACTATGATTTTAACAGTATTTTACTATTAAAACGATGAGGATAGTAAATTAGGTTTGCTAAATAGAATATCATTCGCAGCAAGCAAACAAATGTATATTGTTTCGGGTGATTTGTTGTCTTTCTTAGTTTGTTCTTGTTTGAAAGAGCCATATTTTGATTGAAAGCTCTTTTATACTTATTTTTGGGTTTATATACATCAAATTGATTTATTGATTTCTAGTAATCTTAGTGTACGAGGACCGAGAGCTTAATTAAGTAATTTAAACTTCATTCAGAAAAAAACAGCTTAATGAAAACGATGAAACGGTTAGTTGCTCAGCAAATATCAAATCAATAGATTCAAACTAGAATGTTATTACTTCAATCGAGGACATGGTTGATCCAAACAAATTGTGCTTATTACAAAAATATATATCGTGTTTGTTTTAAAGTCACTAAACACCCTGCCACTTACTTGAAGATCTGTTATGCACTGGCTGAGTGTTCAATAAAAGTTCTCTTATTCGTTTGGTCGGTGAAAATATGCTCTATTTTGAATAGTTCGCCTGCATTTCTTCAAAGAAAATTTTGCCATGTGACTTATTGGTTTTATAAAAACGAGACCAATATTTGATTCAAATTAAAATATCTTTTACTTCTAATTACTTGGTATTTGTTAAATTTTTGTGCGTGAACTAAGTAAGTTGTTCCGAAAACAATCTGGCACCACTTGAAACAACAAGTCGACTTAAACAAAATTGGCAATCGAACGCAGAACTAATTTCACCTGACGAAGAACTAATTTGAACCTTTCTTAAGATGATGATTGAATTTTACACAGGCTGCTATGGATAACTCATATAATTTCAATTATTTTGTAGAATTCTAGGATTTGTCATGAGAACTGTTCATTTTAAAATGTAAGAAAATTTATTTTCTTTTGTTTCCTGGAATCATTTTTGTTTTTGTAAGATGATATGTTGATCAAAATCGAGATCCGGAATTAGTTCGATTCGGTTGAGGATCGCTACAGGAATAAACCCAAAGTGCGGTAAAAAACTATTCCTCATGATAATATCGTATATTCGGTTAAGTTCGCGCATCTGTACGGTCTTTCAAGTAATATTATATAATGTACGCGACGAATAAAATCATTCCAAATTATCAACATAACATTTTCTAGCATGCTAAGATAATATCTGAAAATATGTATTGTTTAAAACAGAATCTTGGGTGCTGCTAAAATAACATAGGTAGAAATTGATTTTTCTCACACTAAAATTAACTTCTACATGAAAATATGACGTTGTATGTTGTATATAATAAATGATTTTACAAGTGGAAATTTGATTTCCCTTGTATTTTGACAGCTAAAATTGCAATCATCATCCTCGCACACGTACGCATCTAGCAGTGAAACACAACGTTAGATCGCCTATCTAATTTAGTCATAGTTAAGCGCAAGCTAATCGATTAATCGAGTAATTCTGTACGATTAATCAAGTAAATCGATTAGATTGAAAAGTTATATTCGATTATTGACTAATCGAGTATTTAAAAAAACCGACATCCCCAGTGAATCACAAGTTGATCTCTACGTGATAGAAAGCGACACGTATTTTTAAAACGTAATTATCTGAAAAGAAATGCCTAAATGCGTGTCATAGTTTCAGGTGAAATTTATTTATTTTTTTGACACGGATCAAACTCCTAGAACTAGGTCGTCAAATGGTGAGATAACTAAGTCCTCACAAGTCCCTATCTCATGCCTCCCCGAGCGTCTATGATGACATTTGGTCAATAGAACGGCGTCGACTGGGTGCTATCGCCTTCTGCGTTAGTAGCAGAATGAGAGGGTGCGAAATGGCTTGTAGGTTGAAGCCCATCCTAAAATGCAGTGTTTATCATAGTATATTACAACATATAATTCTGTTGTTTATTACATCATGTATTATTATTATTATTTTAATTATTATTATTATTATTATTATTATTATTATTATTATTATTATAATTATTATTATTATTATTATTATTATTATTATTGTTATTATTATTATTATTATTATTAGAAGAGCGTAACTTACATTACGACATCAACTGTTATATTGTATCATAGCATATTATTTCATATATTATCGTCTTACACTATTTCATGTTATTATATAACATGTTGTATGGTATTATACTGCATTGCATTATATCATATTATATTGTATTATATTATATTATATTTTATTATATTATATTATATTATAGGGTTTATTATGAGTAGTACTACGTACCTCTGCGCATAATATAAATTTGTTTTCCTTATAAGTTATCATTTTTAAAGTAACTTTCAACTAAATATCAAGGTCGTCACAAGGTGAGCTTGGTTCTCACTGGTTCCTGTTTCATGCCTACACGTGTGTCTGTGGTGACAAATGGTCTGTGGAATGCGTTGATGGCAGAATGAGAGGATGAGAAATGACATATAAATTCAAGTAATAGAATATCATAGCATATCGCAACATATCATTTTATTTATTCTATTATTTATTATATAACTCATTGTACTATATTATATTGTTTTTTATTGTTAATTTCGTAATTATATTTATTATTATTATTATTATTATTAATTTGTCATCAATAATAATAACATATATTATTTTTATAGATGTAGATATTATTATTGTTATTAGAAGAGAAATATTCTACTTCCTGCAGTATTGCGAAAATAGAAGAGCATAACTGACACTCTACATTAACTGTTATTTTATATCATGTTTTGTAATATATTATATTATATTGTATGACATTGTATTATATTATAATTAATTAAAATATATTATATTATATTATGTTATATTATATTATTTTGTAATCTATTATATCATTTTATGTTATATCAATTTCATTACACTATGTTTCATTGTATTTATCAATATAAAACATTTTGCACGGGGGCGTAAAGAGGAGGGAGCATCAGGGCATCGGACGAATTGATGGCTGGACGAGGGATTGTGGATAGCCAGCCCAAGTCACTTGAAGGAAACTTGTTTCCTTCTGAAGGTTTGACATGAGTCTGACGCGCCCTTCTCAAACAAACCATCAGGCGGGTTCAAGCATGTATAGCGATATGCTTCATCCATGCACTGAATATTATGGTTGGAAGAGCATCTTTTATTCCCGCGGAATACGAGTAAGTGACTCTACTTACGTATCCGCCCAACCCTTTTTGTTCGCTTTTCGGTAACAGCTATAGTAAGAAGGTGAATGGATGAGTCATATCGGGGCTACTGTAAGTCTACCCGCATCCACTGGCAAGTCCTTGAACTGATGGTGGCTTCACTTCACATCACATCACACACATCACGGATCAAACTCCTAGAAGTACATAGTAAGGTTAGTTATTTTAATTTTTTATTTCGAATTCAATTAAATATTTGCACGAAAGCATGCAGAAGAAGAACAAAATGAATTGACAATTTAGTCCACCTTTTCTCACTCAATCCCGACAGATTTCCGAACCAATCGGTTAGAGGCGAAATTAATTCGGAATGGGCTGTTGCTCTGGAGTCTGCATTGATTCAGATTTCATACGGAATGCCACATGGTATTCTGAATGAAAATTTTTCGCCCACTCGGATTTGATTCAGAATTTATTCCGAACTGATAATGTGAGTCGTTGTAATCGCAACTCTTTTGTACTGATTCAAGAAGGCCGCTTTAAGTAACTTTCAGAATTTAATACTGATTCTTTTGAAGCGTTTGGATTCCTGATGGGACAACAACTTGATCAAATTGATACTGCATAACGATTTGCAATTGTTTTGTTACACTTAGTCTAGATTCCTTTTGTGTGATTCTTGGAAGCAAGATTAGACCAAAATATTCTAGAAGCAAGTTTATCGTATGTAAATGGAGTCCAGTATGAACACGCAGTGTTGGGAAAATCATGAAGAGAAAAAGTTCATTTTATTATCACTCGTGAAAAAATCAGTAGAGATTTTCATGCACAAAACAAGCATACACAAAACTCTGAACCTCGAAGTTCGCAAGTGATTTTTTGTGTCAGCGAAACTTGATGAAGAACTTCATTTAGTTTAGCGGTCGTGTTGTATTTTTTTCTGACTGGAGAACTGCTGAAAATTGAAACGCTCGGAAATGCATACCTCTACTTGTTCATCGAATATCTCGGCTTTGAAGACTTGTATCATAAATCTACCGTGACAAAGTCTAGATAATTTAGTTTAGATGCGATAAGTACATAAAAACATATATGTTATCGCGATAAAAAAAAGTCTTGTATTTTTCTGCGAAACAAAGTCATTTTCAATGCATCTGCCATTTTTTCACTTTGGTTTCCTGATAGCAATCTGAAAAAGGAGAGAGAAATAAAATTGGTTCGACAAGGCTGCCAAACACACAGACATTCAATCTTTGTGAAAGTTGAATATTTTTTCATTGTTAATTGGAATCCATGTAATGTGATAAAACTTCTCATCAAAATAATAAAATGTATGCTGGCAACCCGGTACAGTTTGCTTATATACGAGAGAGTACAAGAGAAATACTATGCGCAAAGGAAATTGAGCGAGCCACGTGGTCGATTTAAAACTCAACACTCGACCCTCTGTCCTCAGACCTTAACTCGACACCGGAGTGAGTCGTGCAAGATTTAATTATAATATTTTCATCAATAAAAAAATCTCTACTGAGTAAATGCGATACTGAATCACAACTGAGAAATAATAACTGCGATATTTTCGATGCACGTTGGTTGGTCAATATGAACAACAATATATTTTTGTCACATTCCAAACAGTGATTATAGCGACGAAAGGCTGCTTTTATTCCTGCGCTGCACTATTTAGATTAAGCCCAATGAAACGCTAATTAGTATGAATTTGATTTCTAGAAGTAACAGGAGCGCAGAATTGTGCATGTCACAAACACACAGTAGGCATAGCGTTTGAATTGGCGCAGCGATAGCCTTTGCTGCTGTCACTTCTGCTTATGATATTCAAGCTATATTGGCTTACAATTTTCAATCAGCGGTAGAACACGCTTTGTGATTGTTTTTTATTAAAGTTATTATAATCGTTATAACTATTATTAATCACAGCACTTGTTACTCCTCTACCACGGTATTGCTGTATGAATTTCGAATACATTACCACCATTGATCCAATTCTCAACCATCCTACGCCAGAGCTGCTAAATGTCACTATCAACGAGCACCTTTGCACGACGAAGATTGGAAAGTTTATGTCACTGGACTGCTGCCAACCAGGCTCTACCAATCATCATATATTGAGTGTCTGAGAGCCGATCTGTCATAACCTAAATTCTCTTGATATTATACTCACCAGGACACTCATTGATTGCCGATACGTTTGATATTATCTTCATTTCTCCTGTCACTGCTCGATTACGATGTGACTAAATATTAATCAAGCAGCATAAACATTGAATTAAATTCATGTACACCAATAAACTCCGAAATCCGATGACTTTTTACAAAGAACAATTAACTTTATCAATTTATGTTTATGTTAATACTCTCATGGATTTTTTTTACTTCAACAGGGAATAGGCGAATGAGAGAGAGAACAAAATGCGTCACCTGTCTTTGACTGAGTATACTTCTACTTGGTCAATGAACTATCGAGAATCTCATTTGACAGACACTTTGACCGTACCGATTACAGTTGACGATGATTTAAGTCAGTCTGTCAAGGTCATTTGACATAACTGACAATTTGCAGCTCTGTCCTACGCACACTGAACATTTTCAGAGAGGTTCATTTTTTTTTCTTCGACTAATTGTTTTTTTTTTTCATAGACTAATTGTAAGGGATAAATAATTTCGATATATCGTTTATTTTTACATTTTCTTCTAGTTTTACATTTAGAAAATATCTATCGATGATTCAGTGTAAGTTACCATAAATATTTTTTGCTCACTTTTTGAGAAAAAAAATTTAAAAGCGTTTTTCGGAAAACTAATTTTTTGAAGTCCGTGAACACGATCCTGCAAAATCTACTGAACCGATTCTTTTCAAACTTGGAACATACTTTCTTCCACCTCAAAATTGGCGGAAAATTTAGCGTAAGATAGTGTGTTTGGCTTAAATATGCCATGAACTGTTACTTGAAGTAAACTTAAGAACATATTTGATTTCAGATAAGTCTACGCCGAGTTATCGTGTTCACCGCGCAACGTGATTCTCAGAAGAGGTTTTGGGAAAAGCTCTATTACCGACTTATTTTTCAATATTAATATACGGAAATTGCAACCTTTTGTGAAAATGAAAATAGTTTTAATTTGAACAGATTGGTACTTTGCTTTTAAAACAATGGTTTTGTGTTCATGAGAATTTTGTTTTGGTTTCGTTTTCATTCGAAACTGAAGCAGATTCTTTTTCTACTTCAATTTTAACTAGCACGTAGCCAAAAACCAGCCCGGAAACGATTGATGAGTGAAAACAGTTTCAAGAATATTACCCTGTACACAGATTTCGAATGCGCTACCTTTTCAAATCCGCGGAAATCGTTATGCCAATTGAACTAACTACCCTGGATGTACAAATATCATATTCCAAATTCCATATATTTTTGCTAATCTTCAATTTACTTTACTCTTTAAAAAAGCATTATTATTTTGATTACTAAGCAATAAACACATATATTCAATTTTCAACCAACTTGTTGAATCAACATATCCATTAAATTTAACAGATCTCAATTGACTATTTAGTCCAATTGAATGGAAGAACTGAGATGAGATTGAGTGCGGCTACTCTACATAGTTTATACTCTGTCCAAAATTAGTAGGCTGGAACATATATGTTTTAGCTGCCTGAACGAATTTAAAGTGCGTGTTTGAGAATAGCCATTAATCGGTTTTATCATGTTACTCTCTTTGGATAGCTCGATGCTATCAGTAGAGTCCTTTACCATTCTATATCGAAAATTGAACTTTACTCGACAAAGATTATGTCACACGAGCTAGTGACGCAAAAAAAATTAAAACCTCAGAAGCGATCCGCAATCAATTTCAAAGTACCCTCCATCATTTGCTCTCATAATGACAGGGTTCTCACAGGAAAAGTGCTTCACTGGAAAACTCTGCCATACGAGGTAGTCTGCGACGGCATGGTTATTGGTGGAAGTTATTGATGACTTTTGAAACAGACTGTAGGGTTGGATACGTACAAGAAGAACTGTGAAAATGACAGATTTTTCCGATTACTTCTATTTGCGGGATAATATGGCATTGCGGTCAAAAGTGACACTTGGCCCTTAGTGGCTTCGCATGGAAAGTGCTGAGAACCCCACCTATGGTGGAGTGCAAATAAAATTCGAAACGTGACCATGGTGACGACGCTTCGACAGATGGTTTCGGAAATCACCTATTGTTAAACTAGGACTAGGAAAATGGCTCTCAAGCTATGAATCCGTTAGGCACAATAAGAACAGGATCATATTGAGCAATGTGGATCGATCAATCGCAGTGAAATTTGTAATTTTGCAACGGTGCGAATTTGTAAACACAGTCCAGAAATGAAAACAATTCCTGAACAGGTTATGAGTAATGTTATTGCAATTTCTATACTAAATCAACACCGCTGGAGGAAATTGCAGAATAAACAATATTTTCTTTTCTACTCAGCAAGAAATAAATAAAATCTACAACCTTTGCCAATCTAGTAACCCAGGAATGTGACTGAATTCACTACACTCAGAAAAATAATCACATCATAGTTATGTGAATATTTTTCAATCACAATCACAATTCACGTAGTTTTTAATGGACTGGCATTTAGTAACTATTTAATGCGTAAGCCTGTAAGAGTTATGTGTTTCATAGATGATATGTAGACCATATCACATTTACCTACTAGATTGAAACTTGAAATTTTAAATATTGGTAGATGCCACATGTAATTAAAATGTATTTCATCTAATATTGCGGCAACATTACTCTCAAATCATGTTACCTTCTTTGCTCATTTGCTTGTTCCACATCACCTATAGGTAAAAGGGGAGATCTTAATAAGAATAAGAATTTTAGAATCTTGTCTTGGCAAAAAAATGTATTTCAGAAAACTAAAAACACGGAACAGTGATCTGTTCTTCTGACTTCTATCTAACCTTTAGTGAGTTTCATAAACTATCACCTAGTAAAACATGCAAAAACAAAACAGATTCTGAACTACTTACACTTTAAGGACTCATCATTTGTCATATTTAAAATTGAATATTTAGAAAAAATTGTCAAATAATTTTCCCCTTTTTATAGACAGATCAATTTTGGAAAAAACAAGTACGCAAACTGGCGAATCATGCGCTGGAAAAATAAATTTTTAGAATTTAAAGTTGATTTACAAACAGCAAAGCAGTTCCTGAGTTGATGCTTAATGTTTAATTGTTTTCAGTGTATTTTTTTTATATTTTCCCGCGAAAATACCCAGGTGATACCCAGCAACTACTCCAAAACATTCATTCTTGGATTAGTTCATGCAAAGTGATAAATCCTATCTTAATTTTTTTTTCAAAATCTAAAGTTCAATTACAATAAGAACAATTTTTGATCTTGAAGAAAGAAAGAAAGAAAAGAAACTTTTTCTTGTTCAAATTGTATTTTTTAACCGGCGTCTTTTTATCGAAAACTAAACTGAAAGTTATAATCATCCAATAATACAACGAAACTCAATTACTCTATCGCTAGTTACCCGATATTTTTGCGAAAAATATCAGTACTTGATAAGAAAAAGTTTTGGTTAGAAAAACATAACTATCCATCTTGAAACAAAATTCCATTGAAATCAAAAATGAGGTTTTTTTCGTGTATCAACTTTAAATTTTGAAAATCTATTCTTTTCAGTGTAGAATTCGCAACTTCATACATCATACATCTTCTGAAGTCATACACATAACTAAATACGATGCGTTTTCATCTACAACTTGTGTTCAGGTCTTGAGTATTGAAGTAATTGATACTGATAAAAGAAATTCATTCCTAATGTTATTTACACTCTCCCGCACGCATGACACGATTTACCTAGCGATAATGTAGGGAATGCACTAGTGAACATGTGTACCAGCTGACGGTTGTAGTTCATAAGGAAGGACCTGTGAGAAAAAATGGATCAGAACTAATGAGTTGACAAATATTTAGTTTTTAATACACGGTGTATAGATTTTATTTATGAACTGATAAGTAATTTGTCTTATATTTATTGCTTTGAAATCAAGATAAATACATTGTACTTAACTCTAATCACTTATTTTTGTTATATTGAGTAAAAGCTCAAAATAATTATTAAAAGTATAGTTCTTTTGCAGAAAAAAGTATTTAACCGACACCAGGACTATATGCAAAGTGAACAAGAATCCAAAAACAAACGAAACCAAAAAAAACCTGTTTTAATCCACCTAGTGGTGTAATGATGCCTTTCTCATGTACATATAATATTGTGGTATTCTATTCAAATTTTCTCTTCGATTTTTGAAAGAAACCAAGTGATTGTTTATGCATAACATACATAATAAAACAGTGCTTTGATTGCGTAAGCCATCCTTAAGAGAACGAAATGGGTTCACTATTATATGCACATCCGGCACCGGGACCGAAAGACCTTTCATTTGAATCTAAGTTTGTGGAAATCGGTCAAACCATCGCTGAGAAAAGTGAGTGAGATCCATTCTGGTATATATGACCACTATTTCCGGTACTTCCGGAACCGGATACCGGGAACCAGAATAGCCGGAATCGGTTTGTTTAGTTGCCTACTGATAATGACTATCGATTTGTGTAGTTTTGAGACCAGTTTAGAAAAAATTTTACGTTTTTTGTTTCGCCGGTTTAAGTGACGGTGTACAATATTGAACACACTTTACCCTATAATTCCGGAACCGGAAATCGGATCCAGATGAAATTCAGGAATTCCGTATGGGACCACGAGACCTTTCATTTGAATCATAGTTTGTCAAAATCGGTTCAGCCATCTCCGAGAAAATCTAGTGAGATTATTTGACACATACACACACACACAGACATTGCTCAGCTCGATGAACTGAGTCGAAGTGTATATGACACACAATTTTCACTGGTCGGTTTTTCAGGTGATTGCATAACCTTTCTATATGAGAAAGGCAAAAACTCTTCAACTAGCAGTTTCAAGGCAAAATGTTCGTCGCCGTTCTGTATCACATGGTATGAATCCCTAAAATGCCTGAAATTGCTCTACAAGACACTTAAAATCAAACGACTTAAGCCACTGAAGACGCACAGTGAAGTGAAATACCATGCGTCTTCATCTGATGATAATTAGATGGAGATGCATGGTTTTTCGATTGATTTATTTTTTTAAAAGTCTGATATAATACCCGTCCACATTTTATAAAAATCTGAAAATAATATAGAGTAATGTACTCATCAATGATTTATTTTTCATGTAAAATCTAGAGTGGTACCAAAATTGTAAGTGCGAATAAAAAAAAATTTAGAAAATTTTGAACGTTTTTTTTACATGAAATACATTTTTAAAAAATCTGAAAAAATAAAAAGGTTTCCCATAATTCTTAAAACAATCCTGATTTTTTCAATTTTTTTTCCTGAAGAGGTTTTAGAAAAATTTAAATAAAATGAAAATCAGAACAACCACCCTAACTCTACAAATAACACATCAATAAGTCCCGAGACTAACAATGGAAACAACATTTTTTTTGCAAAATTTTTTTTTATTCATCAACATAATACATTGGTTCCAACGTTTTTCCAATTTTTCAATACCATGTTTATAAAAAAATTTATCTTTCGCTTCAAAATAAGCTTCAGTTTCAGCGATAACCTCCTCATTTGAGCCAAATCTTTTTCCCTGGAACATTTTTTTAAGATCAGCAAAGAGCCAGTAGTCACTGGGGGCCAAATCTGGCGAGTTAGGGGGGTGGGGAAGCAGATCAAAGCCCAATTCGTTCAATTTCGCCATTGTTTCCATCGACTATTGGCAGGGTGCATTGTCTTGATGAAAAAGGATTTTTTTTCTCTGCATGTGCGGTCGTTTTCTTGCGATTTCCTCCTTCAAACGCACCAGTAAGTCAATATTATAATCACTGTTGATCGATTTACCTTTCGCCATGCGTTTCCCAAAAAAACTGACGCCATGGGGACGGGTGTAGCGTAATGGGTAAGTCGATGCCTTTCACGCAGCCCACCTGGGTTCGATTCCCAACCCCGCACATAGGGTCAGAAAGTTTTTCTGGCCCGAAGAGGCGAATGCCCTTAAAGTTAAAACCTCTATGACTTTGCCAGCTGACTGCTGCGTTTTCGGACGCTGTGCGCCACTCAGATGACTGCCGCTTCGACTCTGGAGTGAAGTGATGTATCAATGTTCATGGTCACGTAACGACGCAAGAAATCTTTTTTGTTGCGAGTAAATAGCGATAAACTGCTTTCTGAATCATCGACTCGTTGCTGTTTTTGTTCCATCGAAAGCAATCGCGGCACCCACTTGGAAAAAAACCTTTTTCATGCTCAATTTTTCATGAAGGATAGTAAATACACTTCCACATGATATCAGTGTCATCTCAGCAATCTCACGGAGCTTCACTTTGCAATCTTCCATTATAATTTTTGTCACTTCACTCACATTCTCCGGTGTAACGGCTTCCACAGGTCTACCCGAGCGTTCCGCGTCATTTGTGTCAGTACGACCACGTTTAAACTCGGCGAACCACCGACAAATCGTTGCTTTTGATGGACAAGAGTCCGGATAACATTTTTCAATCCATTGTTTCGCTTGCACGGTGTTTTTATCCATTAAAAAACAATGTTTTACCAAAACACGAAACTCGGTTTTTTTCCATTTTTTAAACAAACTACAAAACGACTTTACTCCAACCTTGATAACTCAGCTGTTTCTGGTCGGATCGACTTAAAATTTTGACCCGTTTCAAGCAAAGGTTAGTACTCTAGAAAGACGTGGTTACTGGTTTACTACGAGCGCCATCTCTGCTTTAGTCTCGGGACTTATTGATCCATGTATTATGTCAGTTAAAGGGTAAAAATTTTGGGAAATTCATCTCCAATACAAATTCTTTCAAACAGGTTATATCAATTTAATTTCTATTTAGGGTCAGTTTTTATATGTAAACCCGGCAACACCATTTTGAATAGATATACTGAAAACATTCCTAAACGAAACCCATATCACCATTTTGGCATGGTATCCGGGATATCCTGAACGATATAATGTCGAATTGATAAAAATCGCGACCAGCAACACGGATAATGACATTGAACGCACTCATTGATGAATGTCACTTTGAGTGTGACTATAAAAAATCACCTTAATTTTGAATTTAAAAAAAAATGGCGTTCGGTGAACACTTTGATGTGATGTGCCTATCATCTTGGTAGGGTAAGGGCTCCCTATTTCATCTCATTTGTAAGGACGTTGCTTTCAAACCCCGATTTAGCCATTAAAATCACTGTAACTATTTCATATTACTGCCTCATTCGCCTTGCTCCACGTTGAGAATTGATTCACATTTCTTGAAAATTCAACTAATATTTATAAAACAGCTAAAAACACTAATGATGTTTTCACTACTCTGCTCCAAATTTCATCTCAATGTATTTTTATCCGTCCTATCGTTGATCTTTTATTCATCCTATAAATTAGCAATGGCGACAGCAATCAAAACAAAATATTCCACTATTACACTCTCACCCGCATACGCATGGCTGTCAGATGGCTGACTAAACGCTGCCAGTTGGAAAAATATGGCTGGCCGACATTCTGGTGACCGACTGCCTCACCGCTGCCAGATATACAACTCAAACGATACAACCGTATCCACCAGGATTTTTCCACATTATTATTGGTAAAAAATTTACTCGATGAATTATCTAATTAATGGGGCAATGACTTACGGATATCTAAAGAACTATCTTTTAACATCATTTTATTAGTGAAAACAGATAGAACAGATATAGACTTTCTATGCAAAGTAATACAAATTTTCTATGAAAATATCTGGCATCTCTGTGCACAGCCGATGAAACACACACACACACACTTCACAGCGTTATGTTGGCGTATAGCGGAATAAAACCAGTGCTACTAGATTTGCCACAATGGTTATTTCATTAGTATTTAACACGTTCTTTCTGGTAATATTCGAAGCTGAAACAGTTTTATTGAAATAATTATATCAGTAATATAATTAAACTAATGTCACGGATACCAAAAACATACTTATTGATGATAATTTGAAGAAGATAAACAATTTTTGTTTTGTAACACTATGAGATAACTTGGCAACTTTGCGAAACCAAATGAGATGAAAACAAAGCGCAATCAAGTGAACGAAGTGAAAAACTTTCATCTCATATTTTTAAAGACTTTTATTGTTTGTCGGGTAGTTTTTGAAGTTTTAAATCGTTAATTAAACAAGTGGCAAGTGAACATTACTAATTATGAAGTCATCCAGTATTCAATGGTAGTGTAATTGTGCGAAATACTGATCATGTTTTGAGACGAATCGATTAGTAGATAATCAGAAACATGACGAAATGTAAATCTTGAGACGAAAATGTGTCCTAAATTGAAAAGTGAGTTTATTTTTAATGAAAAAAATTATAAACGAAGAACTTAAAACCATTTCTTTCAATAGCAAACTGTGACAATAGCTTTCATAATCATTTAAAATCATGTCACAGTTTGGTTCAGGTAGGTTGTAGAATATTATTCATGTTCAAAGTAATTAGGTGAAGGGATGAGATGGAAATAGGAGCTCAGATGAAATAGGGAGTCTTTAGGAGCCGTTACCCTATTTGAACTTACAATTTTGGTACCACTCTAGATTTTACATCAAATATAACTCATTCATGAGTATATAATGCTGTAATTTCTTCAGATTAAAAAACGGGTATTTTATCAGACTTTAAAAAAAATCATTCGAAAAACCTTATGTCTCCATCAAATTATCATCAAAAGGAGAGGCCTGATATTTAGTTCTGAAATCATACACATAACTAAATACGATGCGTTTTCATCTACAACTTGTGTTTAGGTCTTGGGCAATGAAGTATCTGAAAATGATAAAAAAAACCTTCCTAATGTTATTTACACTCTCCCGCACGCATGACACGATTTACCTAGCGATACTGTAGGGAATGCACTAGTGAACATGTGTGCCAGCTTACGGTTGTAATTCATAAGGAAGGACCTTTGAGAAAAAATGGATTAGAACTAATGAGTTGACAAATATTTAGTTTTTAATCTATACGGTGTATAGATTTTATTTATGAACTGATAAGTAATTTGTCTTATATTTATTGCTTTGAAATCAAGATAAATACATTGTACTTAACTCTAATCACTTATTTTTGTTATATTGAGTAAAAGCTCTAAAGAATATCAAAAGTATAGTTCTGTATTTAACCGACACCATGACTATGTGCAAAGTCAACATGAATCCAAAAACAAACGAAATCAAAAAAAACTGCTCAGCTAGCAGTTTTAAGGCAAACTGTTCGTCGACGTTCTGTATCACATGGTATGAATAGTTAAGTTGCCTGAAATTGCTCTACAAGACAATTAAAATCAAACGACTTAAGCCACTGAAGACGCACAGTGAAGTGATGGTAATTTGATGGAGACGCATGGTTTTTCGATTGAATTTTTTTAAAAGTCTGATATAATACCCGTCCACATTTTTTTTAAAATCTGTAAATAATACAGATTAATGTACTCATAAATGATTTATTTTTCATGTAAAATCTAGAGTGGTACCAAAATTGTAAGTGCAAATAAAAAAAATTTAGAAAATTATGAATGTTTTATTTTACATGAAACACATTTTTAAAAAAGTACAGGTGTGTAATGTCAGAGACATAACTGGATGTCGTGAATAAGAAAAAGACTGCCACTCTTTCTGTATACTTCCGAATATAAATCAGTTGATCGATTGTTCAAGTTTTGCCCTTTTACACTACTAGAATTTGAAACGATACACCTAAACTACAGTACACATTAGTTACATTAAACATTCTAATAAACACACATATAAATATTACGAAATACCCAGTTCCTTATGACCAAATAATGATGGTTCTGAAAAGAACCTTTTAATAAGGCATTCGTGATGGAGAGTGACGAGTTGAGTTCAAATTCCGATGGATACCATTGACTTCCGATGGATACCGCTGACTTTCGTTATCAATTTCCAGGATGACCTGTTGTCCGTGAATGCGAAACTGATATGTGCTCTGTTGGAGTGTCCTGCTTCTTCCGCTTGCGGTTACAAGCTTTTTATTTCGCTTGGAGATTCCTCGATCGCACCATAATCAACACGATGACAACGACAGCCAAATTCGAAATGAATAGCTTCTAAGTCGGTGCTATGCATTTTATATTAGCAAATTTTCGGAAAGTTTATTACAAACTACAACTGGTTGAAAAATGGGCCGTATACAGTATAGTGAAGTGAAATTTCGCATAATTCATTGGGTATAAAATTATAGTTCTAAATGCGCCAAATTCTTAGAGAATTTTGATGCCGAATATTTCATTTCGGATTTCAATATTATAGTAAAAGATACTATCAAAATGCTGTACGGAATTAATTTCTGGTATCCCAGCAGAGCCAAATTGTATAATTTTCGAATATATCAAACACTGATTGGATATAAACGATTTTAAACGCTGTTGCGAATTTATAACTGTGAAAATTACAAAAAACTGATCAAATTATCTTAGATTTGCACCACACTGCTAATTTTAGTTTTCGATTAACAAAGAAGCTATTTTTTTAGTTCTTTAGTAATATTTAGTGCCATTAGAAGAACAGATTTTGCAGAATGTTCCACATTGTTGTCCATTTTCCGTTGTATTTTGTTCCAATGCAAACGTATTCACGACAAAATCTGAAAAAAATCAGAAAGGTTTCCCATAATACCTAAAACATTCCTGATTTTTTCAATTTTTTTCGTAAAGAGGTTTTTGAAAAATTTAAATAAAATGAAAATCAGAACAACCACCCTAACTCTACAAATATGTTATGTCAGTTAAAGGGTAAAAATTTTGGGAAATTCATCTCCAATACAAATCCTATCAAACAGGTTATATCAATTTAATTTCTATTTGGGGTCAGTTTTTATATGCAAACCCGGCTACACCATTTTGAATAGAAATACTGAAAACATTCCTAAACGAAACGCATATCACCATTTCGGAATGATATACGGGATATCCAGAACGATATCATGTCGAATTGAGAAAAATCGCGACTAGCAACACGGATAATGACATTGAACGCACTCATTGATGAATGTCACTTTGAGTGTGGCTATAAAAAATCATCATAATTTTGAATATTTCAAAAAAAAACATGGCGTTCGGTGAACACTTAGATGTGATGTGCCTATCATCTCGGTATATTAAGTGATATCAGCACTAATATGCACATGGTATAAGACAAGAAGAGACAACTGGCTACTTATTTCGGTTTTTCTTGCTTTTTATGGGCAATGCCGAAATATTGTTCACAATTTATTGTACGCACTGATAAAAAATTTTTCATTTCAATACATAACCAAAGCGATTTGTTTTAAGATATCATGTGCAAATTCACTAAGATGCGAGATTAGATTATTTTTTACTTAGTTTTTATGTATTTTTCTTTTGGATGTGATGTGTTTTGCTATTGAATCGAACTACATATGTTAAACACTTAATTTTCTAGTGGAAATGAGTACAGCACAAATGTATGTGCAAAACATTTGATTCGGTCAACTGTGTTTCAATTGAAATCATGTGGAAAACAATGTGACATTCATATAAAATTCATGTAGAATCTAGAAATAACGATATATCTTATCGTTTTGAAATGCATTTCAGATAAATGATTTCCGCTAAATATCAACAGTTATTACACTCATCTGATGAGTTAAAAGTATATTTTCATTAATTTCATGTGTTCTACAAGCAATGATAGTTCAAATGCTTTGCACATGATGCTAGCGTGCAAATTATTTTCAGTGTACGGTTAGGGACGTTGACAGTGCAGTCAATTTATTTTACTTATTGATGAATTATTTTATTGCATAATTCGAATAATTATGCCCATTATCATATTTTAACAAATATTTATTCCGATTTTGTCTAGTACTAAACCAGTCAATATTTTTCAGATTTTATGTTTTTTTAAACAAACCTGGTTAGGACTTGCGGTTAACGTGAAAAGGATTATTTTTATTTTTACACTGCAAATACGATAAGAATGACACTGTGATAGAAAAAACAGCACTACGATGAAAACGTCAAAATAGCTCTCGAGGAAGCAATTTAATATAGCCAACTTACCTAATATTTAATTAGTGTAAGACGTATTAGTTTGCTTTAGAAGCAATCAGATCAAAAAGTCTTTTGTGCCAAAATTACTAAACATTTTTATTCATTTGCTTTGAACCTCGTAATTTTGAGTTTATCTTTCACTCTGGCAAATTGAGTAGTAAAAATCATAAGGTGAATCTTATGATGCATCAAAAATCATCATTTCATAAGATTAACACTCCAAATACCAAGACCCGAAAAAAAGTTGGAACGGTAACTTTGAGCTGGCATAGCTCAGCTGTTTTTCAACGGATCTCAAGAAATTTTACACCCTCGAATTTTGTACAGTTCGTAGATTATTTTAAGTACATCATTATTGACAATCGGTTAGGAAAAATCAATAAAAATGTGATTTTTCCCGTTCCAGGTTTTTTTCAGGCGCAAAAAATGCCCTATCTGCTATCTAATTTTGTTTCCTTTGGCATCAACGTCGCGACTGAATATTGAGAGCTTCAACTTTATCGAGTCATAATTATGTTGATAGTCAACCGATTTTCAAAATTTGTTCGCCATTGGAATGGTACTAGTTTCAGAAATAAAATGCACTAAAACATACGTAAAATAGAGTTGTCTACCTAAAGTTATAGAGATAACTGTAAACAGAAGACCACAAAAAGATGGGATTTTTTACAATGGTCGTAAATATCTCTGAATTCAAAGCGATGACCTATATGTTTTTATACATCATTGGATTGCTAATAAAACCAGTCACAAATAGTGCTAAACTAGCAGTTTTTTATATTAAAAAACATCTAAAAATAAATGACAAACACTAAAAAATTTCAAATTTTAGTTATTTTTACAAAATGCTTAAAAATTAATGCGGTGACATACACTTTTTATACACTTAATTATTGTTATTAATACTCACGATTATTTATAACAAATTAAACTCAATGTTCTTAAGGAGAATCTAAAAACAAACGGCATAAATACAGAAATTTTCAAACCTTTTTGCCTTTCTCATATGGAAAGGTTACGCAATCACTGTGAAAACCGACTTTTGAACCGAGACCCGGAGGGCCGAGTGTCATATTCCATTCGACTCAGTTCCTCGAGTACGCAAAATGTCTGTATGTGTGTATGTGTGTGTGTTGTGTGTGTATGTATGTATGTATGTAACATTTTTTTGTACTCACTTTTCTCAGAGATGGCTGAACCTATTCTCCAAAACTTAGATTCAAATGAAGGGTATAAATGTCTTATACAAAGTTCCTGAATTTAATTTCGATTCAACTTCCGGCTCCGGAATTACAAGGTGATTAGTATAAAAATTACAATTTCAAATTATTTCATCACTTTGCTCAGAGATGGCGCTGCAGATTCAATGAAAATTAGGATCAAATGAAATGTCTCATAGTCCTATATAAAACTCCAAAGTTCCATCAGAATGCGACTTCCGGTTCCGGAATTATAGGGTGAAGTCTGTTGAAAATAATACAGTCACTTAAAGTAGCGAAACAAAAAAACATAAATAAAATTCTAGACTAACCGCGTGACTATTCCAATCGGTAGTAATTATCAGTGCACAAATAAAATAAACCGGTTCTGGCTATCCTGATTCTCGGTTTTCGATTCCGAAAGCATTTCATTTATTCCAAAATGGATCTCACTCACTTTCCTCAGCTATGGATTGACAAATTTTCACAAATGAATATAAGTTCAAATGACAAGTCTCATGGTCCCATATTGAATTCCTGGATTTTAGCCGACACCAATTCTGGACAACCGGTTGCGGAATTACAGGGTGAAGATTATTAAAATATTTATACCGATACTAAAAGCGCTAAGTAAAACACGTTAACTAATTTCTAAACTTACCCCAAAACTAGTCCAATCGATAGTCATTGTCAGTAGACGGCCAAACAAATTGATGTTGACTTTCCTGATTCCCGGTTTTCGATTAACGACCTGATATCGTGACTATAGACTCGGAAATGGATCCCAGTCACTTTTCTCGAATCGACTTCGATTGTACCGGTTCCCGGACTCCTGTTTCGGAAGTACCTGCAATAGTGGAACTCACTTCGTTTTCTCAGGAATGGTCTTATCGATCTGAGAACTGCTTTACTCTGTAGGTTATACTAGTTGATGATGAGAAAGGCATCATTACACCACGAGTTCAAGTTCTACTTTCTTATTGTACAAAGCCATCGCAAAAATTAAGAATTTCCGTTTTATCTAAAAACTAAAAATCTATTGGTGAAATTCAAATTATGAGTCTCTTAGAATTATTGTTTCTATTGATTGCAAACGATAGAAGTATGAAAACATATTTTGATACAATAAAATCTCAATTTACGCGAAATTTAATTTACGCATCCATGACTTTGCGCGTAAATTGAGGTTAGAGTGTATGCTGAAACGTTGAAGGCATAACAGAAATTTTAAAATTTCCGATCCTGCACCGATTTTTTAGATTCTACGGAAATGTTGGACAAATTCAAAATTTATATAAGATTGTCAAGAATTCATTTGATCTTGGCCGTTCTCAAAAAAATTGTTTGACCAATAAGAGTTTACTGCCTACTAAAAATGAGCTAGCGCCCAGCGGTAGGGTGCAGGCAATCACTGGATTAAACAGTTCATTGGAAAATATCGAACGTTTACAAATTCCCCAAGTAACAAATGTAACTTATTAAAATTATTGAGTTTGTTTTATATGTACATAAAAATTATTTGGATCTATGATTTCATTCTTTAGTACAGCACAAAAATCGAAAAAAAATCGAAGCATACATTTTTGAGTAAATTGTAAATAAATGGATTTCAAAATAAAAAAAATTATAAATTATATTAGTCAATAACGTAACTGTTCCGGCTTGAAATTTTTAGGCAATATATTTCCGCTGATAGAAATTGAATGTATTTCTACCAATTTTTTTAGTTGTTTTGAGAGAATGTATAATTTTATTCACCAAAACAATCTTTATGATAATGATTCTAACAATTTAGAGCAAAAATGTACAAGTCATCGCTTTCATTTTTGATTTGTATGTTAAAAATATTTTTGTAATATTTGTCAATATTTACATTTACATTGCATATTTTCAGACTGTTTTTGATGATGCAAAAACGTCAGCTTAGCATAAATTGTAGCTGGGTTGACTAGCAATCGAATAATATATAAAACATATAGGTCATCGCCTCGAATTCAGAGATATTTACGACCATTATAAAAAATCCCATCCTTTTGTGGTCTTCTGTTTACAGTTTTCTCTATAACTTTAGGTAGACAACTCTATTTTACGTATGTTTTAGTCCATTTTATTCCTGAAACTAGTATCATTCCAATGGTGAACAAATTTCGAAGATAGGTTGACTAACAACAAATGACGCGAGGAAGTTGAAGTTCTCAAAATTCTATTCACAATGCTGGTGCCGCATAAATGCATGTAGGGCATATTTTGTGCGTGAAAAAAAACTTGGAATGGGAAAAATCACATTTTCATTGATTTTTCCTGACCGATTGTCAATAATGACATACTTAAAATAATCTGCGAACTGTACAAAATTCGAGGGTGTAAAATTTCTTGAGATCCGTTGAAAAACAGCTGAGCTATGGCAGCTCAAAGTTACCGTTCCAACTTTTTTTTAGGCTTGGTATTAGGAGTGTTAATATAAAAATATACTTCTGCAATATACATCTAATCTATCATTATTGTAGTTTTCAAACAAACAACTTATGAATAGAATATATGAGAGAAGTTATATTTGTCATAGAAATTTTGCACAATGTTCCTAAAAAATTCATATGAATTTCATAAGGTTTTTTATTGGAATTTCAATTTTCGTAACTTCATAAGGCTGTCTTATGATTCGCATACGATATTCTTGTTGCTAAAAACCGTACGAAATCATTATGAAATTCCATATATTTTTTGTCTGAATGTTGTCTCATTATCATCCGTTGAACCGTATAACTGGGACTGATTTTTTTTACTATCCACGGCAGGATTATCGTGCCCTTGCTCATTGGTAACCTATCATTTTGCTACTATTGCGGGAGGCGTTAGCACCCAGTCGATCCTGATTTTAATTTTTTTTTTGCCGGAGATGTTCTAAAATTTTACTCTTTATTGACATATTGGATTTGCTGGATGGGTGTATTTCTAATCATTACAACGATTATTCCTTATTTAATCTGTTGTTCAGAGATTATAGTTTGAAAACTGGGTTTAAAGAGTGATAGAAATTTTGACCTAAACAAACCTGACCTCCCTCGAAAAGGTACTCTCCTGCACTATATAAAGCTTTCATTTTAACTACCTATAAAAAAAAACAATAATACCAGCAAGTAAGCCAAATCAATTCATATCAACTCTTCTCTGCAGGACAAAAGCTCGCCGTATTACACGCGGAATGCCGGCGGAATGTGAAGCTGTCAAGCTGCCAAATACCGGACGCTTGGATCAAGCGTGAAATATCCCACAGTTTATTTTATGACGTTCATTCATAACACAATGTCGCAGCAGTAGGCGACGTTTTTCTCACGAAGCCAATAGACGTGGGAGAAAAAGTGCCACGTATGTGTGTACGTTTCGGTTGTCGATAGTGTTCTGAACTTCGTATCAAGCAGTGGCAATTATTGCCGATTTTCTATTACTTTTCGAAAGAATTGAACGTCCGGTGGTCGGAAAGTATGTATCAAAATTTCGTCCCCATCATATTTCGCAAGAATCAAATGATGTTGCGTAGAATGAAATTGCTTCCGAGAGAAGCTTTCTATGCCTAACATAATTAATGGCGCTCGTAATTCCCTGTTGGCTACGGAAAATAATTTCTTGCTAGATTTTTTTTTTGTTTGGAGTAATATTTGACAACCAGCAATGCATCAGAAATTGAAAAGTACAAGCATATAAATTCGTTCCAAGATGAAAAACAAGCGCTTTGGTGTAAAAATCGGCCCCCTGTAACGACGCCATCTTGATGAAGTCAAAATCGGAACTTCAAAATCAGCTGATTGCAACGTAAACAAACAAACAGTAATACATTTGTTTTACGCGTTTACCTTGTTTAGTGCACGAAAATTAGTGAATTTTGGGTCGACTCTCTCACAATAACTTGTCGGTTTACTTAAAATACAGCAGACAGTGTTTTGGGACATCAAGTGTAGATAATTTTTACAATTTGAGAGTCGCGATGAGTATCAAAACATCGCAGTGTTTGGGGCTCGAAACACGAGGGACTCAACGTAATCGGTATACTTTCAAATGGCTGGTGCTCACATACCGGTGTCAGATGGCTGGTAACTAAAAATGAAAAGTGTAATGTAAATAGTCTGCTTAGCGGTTCATGTAGAACTGCTAGGTGGCACAACAATTCAACAGAAATTGTTATACACCGGTGAGTCGAAGACTAAACGTAAAGAGAAATAAAACAACTACAAATGTTAGAATTTTTTACCATCAACAATTTAGACAGCAATTTATCTGATTCAGATGAGTTTGGAAGATTATATTGAAAAGCACTTTCTACTTGCACGTTTCATTTACTTATTAAACTTATTAAATTATTAAACGACCTTACGTCTGTAATCGTTATAACTCGGCGTAAAAATCTAATATTCTCCATGAAGCCGTTCACAAAAAAGCACATGGAGTCGCTTATACTAATCGTGAATAACAGATACGTGTGGCACGGGGCTGCTATTTTCATTGTGAAGGCAAGTCGGCTCACCCGACCCGGCCGGACTGATTCTGGTGCATAATTTCTGATTAGCGAAGTACGTGTTTAGCACTTTCGCCACTCATTCGCCGCAATGTCACCGGCACTGATTCGGCAACCTGGGACTGTTGTTTCATGTTTGGAATAAATGTCCGCAGATACAGAGTTATCGTCTGCGTTTGAGGTGACGGAGACACCACAAGCTACAAATTACGACTAGCGGTAGCAATGTGTTAAATGAGACCTTTCCCCTGAAGTTCGCTGAAAACAGGCGGTTTGGCCGTTTTAATCCTATTGGATATGGTGCAAGATAATTTCGTTAATTGACGAATTTCGCACCTAATCGTACTCGGAGCTGACAGATATAAATGAAACTTTCGGGGCATGTTTGTAGCTTGGCACAAAACGCGAAGAAATAGAAACAAAATATGTGCTTTTTGCACAAACCAACAAAACCCCTAAATGTTCATGTATAAAGAGTGTCTAAAATATGATAAATTACCCTAGAACCTATATGGAAACCAAAACTACCATAGATTCGAGCATCAACAGGTTAATTCATTGTGAATCGTTTCTTGTCATTATCGATTCTCGAAGCTTCGGTTGAATATCGACGGGAGCGGGTCATTTCGCCGAAGAGGCCATTTCGCCGAAAGGGTCATCTTTTTCATTTGCACCCAGTTATCGGGAAATACCACAAACAATCACTTGGTAGATATTCTAGAAAAATCAACAAGTTTTCTTGGAAATCTCGTTCTGAAGATTATGAAAAATAAATAAATCATACAAGTCTTTCTGGATTGAAGTTCAACAAAACGGAAGTAATCATTATCATTTTTCATTTGTCTTCATTTCAAATCATTTCCAATCACGATATGAAGACTATTGAAGAATTCGGCGAAATGACCCTTTCGGCGAAATGGCGTTCGGTGAAATGACATTCGGTGAAATAATCCTTTCGGCAAAATGACATTCGGCGAAACGGCTTTCGGTGAAATGACCCTGATCCGATTCGAGCATCAACTGGTGAAATCATCGTGAATATTTTCCCGTTATTATCGATTCTGAAAACTTCGATTGAATATCGACACTGCACAGTATACAGTTTTCACTGGAAACCAAAAATAACTGAAATGGTTAGTGAAAGGAATAACATAATTTTCAAACAACTCTTTCGCTTATACCGTTAACTGGACATGGATCTCGTTATTTTTCATCATTTTCGTCTATTTTGTGTCAATAAAAGTGGCTTTTATTAGCTCTGTTTACATTACAAATGGTCCAATCCTCGTAAAACAGTTTCTCTTGGTGTACTTTCTTTTGCTAAATTTACAGTGTAATCTATTATTTTTCTGCAATCGATTCATAATAACGTTTATATCACCCCGGTTTAACAATTTTACTTATATAATGGGTGGATCCATAATTTTTTTTCGATTCGGAATGTGAAAATTTTCCTACATTTTTATGTACAGATATTCAATACAGGAATTAATTTTGCCAATTAAACTACTCTGCATATGAAAATACACGAAGAGACAGCCTAATTGACTAGAAGAACCGAGCATGATTCGATTTACTTGGCCTTACTACGGCCAAAAGCCCGAAATGACCCGATTCTGAAACATTCACAACTTGTGAACCATATAACGATTGGTTAGCAAACTGTTGTATTCGGCAAAGTTATGTAGTTCAATGTTATCCGAAACTATGTAATAAGAATAGACTCTGCGAAGATAAATTCATACAACTGTTTTTACAGGAAGAATGGTATATCTCGAAAAATAATTTTTGTGCAGAAAGTACGTGAAAAAATCTTATTTTCTTCAAATCTGTAAGTTGAAAACAAATTTCATTCAACAAAAATTTTTTTTTTATTTGAAATTGAATAATAAAAATAAGAGACCTCCTCCAACAGAGGTGTCATACAATACTGAGAAACTTTTGTTAAGACACCTAAGCTCTTGAACTTCAATGAAAGCCAGTACAGACTTTTGACCGTCTTTTAGCCATTCTCATATAGAAAGGTTATGCAATCACTGTGAAAACCGACCTTTGAATTCCTGAATATTATTTGGATTCGACTTCCGGTTCCGGAGTTATAGGTTAAAATGTGCAAAAAAAATGAAAATATGTGTTCTGACCTTTCTCATAGATGGCGCGACCGATTTTCACAAACGTAGGTTCAAATGAAAGGTCCTGTGGTCCCATACGTCATTCCTGAATTTCATCCGGATCCGGAAATATAGGGTAAAGTGTGTTAAAAATTTTATACCAGTTTTCTAAATCGACCTAAAATCTTCTGCAATTGATAGTTTTTATCTGTAGACGGTCAAACAAACCGATCTCGGTTATTCTCTTAAAAATCGAAGAAAATTTTTTTTATGATTAATTCCGACCACTGTGTGCTGTGATGAAATGTTAATTTTACTGAAAGAATCAACTACAGAGGATGGAACAGCTGAAATCGGTAATAGTTGTTAGTCAGGAGCGCTACCTTCATCACAAAATCGTACACCTAGTAGTTTGTTTGCATGATAATCTTTAGATTACATGGTAGAATAATTGGCGTACTTTTCGTTCCCAAGAAAATACATTTTCTATTACAAACTTGTTACGCACTTGTAATGTAAGGAGTGTATCGAAAATAAGCTATCCACATACATTTGTGTTGTACGCATGTATTTGGATTGGTTTTTTATGCGCGAATCACAGCATGCAGTGCGTTTGGTTGTCAGCTTTCGTTTGTTTACTTGTTTGTGCGGTTGAAATTCTGAGTTTTCAAAATGTCGCGTATTGAAAAGGAAGTGAAAATTAAGGTTCTGGACAAATGGCTGAGTGAGAAGGGTATTACTATGCGAAAATTGGTGAAGCGGTTTGGAATTCATCATGCCAGTGTTAAAACCATCATTAATAAGTTTGGGGAACACTATTCTTTGGATGAGCTACCAGGAAGAGGCAGAAAACCCGGGTTCTTCCAACCCGAAACTGGATCAGAAAGTGGTATCTCTAATCATGAAGAACAAATCAATGTCAATACGTGATTTGCCCAAAAATCAGGAACGAGTGTCGGAATGATCCAGCGTATCAAGAGGCGAAATCACCTGAAGACCCACAAGAAGCAGAAAATCTCGAAACAAAGTGTAGAACAGAAGAAGCGTGCAGGAACAAGGACCCGGAAATTGTATTCGCGTCATTTGCGGTGTCCGGGTGCATGCGATGGACGGTGAGACTTATGTAAAAGAGGACTCAAAAACCCTTCCAGGTTCAGAACACTTTACTGTCGTCGTTGGGGGGATGTGAGCGATGCGGACAGGTCGATTCAAGTGGAGAAGTTCGGTCGAAAGGTACTGGTAAGACAAGCAAAATTTTCCTGTGGTTTGAAATCAACCATTTTTTACACTACCGGAACTATAAATGCAGAAATCTATCGATGTGAGTGTCTCCAGAAGAGATTGTTGCCTTTATTTAAAAAGCATAGTACACCTCCACTGTTTTGGCTGGATTTAGCGTCGGCTCACTATGCCAAACCACTATCAATTGGCTAGAGGAAAAAGGTATAAATTTCGTTGAGAAAAACATCAATCCACCAAATTGGCCTCAGCTTCGACCCATCGAACGTTACTTGGTAATCGTGAAGAGGGTCTTCAAGAAGACTGGTAAGGCAGCTGGGAACATGCAGGAGTTCAAAAAAATTTGGGCTCAAGCGTCCACAAAATACGATACAACACTTGTCCGGAACTTGATGAAGAGCGTTCGATCAAAAGTTCGAAAATTCGTGGAGGAATAACTTAAATTTCATCCGGTTTTTATTATGCCCAAGTTTAACCTCGTACAATAAAGGATCCATTTTTAGTTTGAATAAAATATCGTTTTGTATCATAATTTGAAAGAAAATTTTGTGGATAGCCTATTTTCGGTACACTCCTTAATGAATTTTTTTTATGTAACTCTTTTTACGAACAAAATCCCAACTAACGTTATCTTTTTTTACGAACCAAACCAAATAATCTACTTCGTTTGGTTTTTTGCATGCAATGAAAATGATTTTTGGCTCATTTTTATTCCATGGAAATTACTACAATATGGGTATTTTTGGAACGGATTTAACAGTAATAAATGATGTTTGAGATATTTTGAAAACTCATAATGGTGACTTTCGGTTTATTGATATTCCTTGAAAACTCTTACAATAGAAGGATTTCGGGAAGGATTAGATAAGTATATGTAGGAAAACGATGTTTGAGGTGGTTTTGAATTCCAAGATATGCCATTTGCTCTATTTTCTAAAACTGATTTGATTGGAATTTTAGTATTTTTCCCTAGATCCCGCCATAATTTAGATCTGTCACAGATATAATACTGCTTCAAAAATGTAACCGCCTACTATTGAAAACCGTTTCGAAAATATGCTTATTGTGAAGGTATTCGAGCAATGCCAGTAGTACCGACACAAATTGTAAGGGTTTTGAAGGAGTACTAATTAATCGAAAGCCACAATTTTGGATTTCGGAGTGACCTCGAACATCGTTTTCTGACATCTACTCATCGAACCTGTTCCGAAATACCCATATTCTGATGGTTTGTTACGAATATCGATGAACCGAAAGTCGCCATCTTGGATATTGATGAAACTTAGAACATCCTTTTCCTGCAAATACTGATAATTTTCGTTCCAAAATTACCCATTATATTATGCATATCCAATAATACATATACATAAGAAAAACTTTTTTAATGTTCAAAATTTTAAGTGACATAAACTTTTTCACGTCATAATTCAATTTTCGAACCCCTGATTATTACGTAAAAGGAGGTTTGGGTCTACTGCTTTGTTTGTAAGTTTTGATTTAATCTCTAATGCGAAGCAGCAAGTGACTGCGTTTGATTCTGTGTTAATTTTGGAATCATTTCGCATTCCGAACCGACCGCGAAGTGCATTTGACTGGTGGCATTTGCAACAGATGATTAGTCGTTAGGTGGTTTCAAGCTGACCGCCGCAGGCCTAAATAAGCCCGGTACTGGCTGCTAAAAGCCACGCTGTAGCCATGTAGGTGGAAGCTTATTTCACCGGGTAATTTTTGTACTGCATCCATCGAAATTCTCAACCGTAGTCTGATGCTAAGACTAATTCGATTTGGTATTTCGTAATTGAAATGTGAAATAAGTAGTTCAAGTGCACCAGGCTGCACATTCAACAACAAGTGAATGATTTCAGAAAAGCCAGTTATATAATTAGTAGACTACGCAAAGTGATAAAAAATGCAGTGCAATATGAAATTGGCTTTCGGGTTCAGGCTACGAAGGGTACTTTTGGTAGACAAATTATACAACACTAGAAGCTATTGTGATAATAGCACAAAGAGTTGCTAGTCCAAAAGTCTAGAAGTGTAGTCATATTTTGCTCAAGGAACCCGTCTGGACCAAGTTAAATTTAATTCTGTTCGACTCGGGAGTATTATCATTACATAACAAGAGTGCTATTGGAAATTCCATCATTCAAAAGCGACTACCCTATCGGATCATTATTTGGAGGATAGTCGGGAATGATTCTGTGCTTGTTTGGTCATTGGTTAGTTTTCATCACGTCCAGAGTAGTTTCAATCATGCTTTCATGAAACCGTATTTTGAGTCTAACGAAGCATAGCACTGTGAGGATGGTCGTGACAGATGGCACACCTATTTAAAAATGTTAGCTTATTAGTTTTTGACATGGCAACACTCCCACTGATTATAATCATTTCAACAGCATAATAGTACCGACTATTTCCGTTTCCATCGTTCTCGGGGCTCGGACATGGAATTAATGAAAATGTTTATAATTCATCTACTCAACGTTAGGACGACTCATCAGACTCTACCATAGAAATGTCGGAGTTGTTGATTTGCACTGGTATAAGGTATAGAATTTGCTCTAAGCAAACATTCCGATTCAACGAAAAAAAACGAATTGAAACAAACTCACCAGCAAATGAAGCACCTAATCCGTAGCCAGACGTATTCAGTTGCAACAATTATCCACCTCACTTTTCATTAGTTTCTCCGTTTTTGAATCCTCTGTATTTCATTTCATCGTTTTCCTTCGTGATTGTCCACAAAGTTATTAATGATTCTACTTCTGTATAAATGAACAAAATATTAAGCGTAGATTTAAAATTATAAATTTAAAATCAATTTTACACCGATGGTTATGCGATTCAAACATCATTTTATTAAAAAATTGTGCAAAACGTGACACTGCTACCAGGTAGTAGCAGTTATATTCAAACCGATATGCACTTATGAGTTAAAGATGAATCGAAAACAAAAAAAATTGCAATCGTGTTCACTTAGGTTCTTATGCGTGACGATTCTGCCCACATTTTTCATTGTTTTTTTTCATACTAAACTGAAAGATCGGGTGCCACGTATCCGGTTCTCAATTCCAATGCCTCTCTTCCTGTGTGCTGGTTTCAGTCGCCAGGCGAATGTCTGCCGAAGCCGGAAGAAGGACAAACGACAACCATTTATTATGTTGGAACACTCACTACTTCGGCAGGTTGTGCGATGAAAAATTACCAAAAATGCAATCTTTGCAAAAGTGCATTAGGAAGCTGATTCTCCGTACCCACAGATTTTTCTGTTGCAATTCATTTCCCATGACCGTAATAAGAGTTTTTGTCGGCGAAAGAAGTCGCCCACTTTAGTTTTTCAACTCATACACATAAACTGAACATTTGCAAATGGAAACACATTTTTCGACAGTTTTTAGTTGAACAATAATCGGCGTTTCTAATTAGAATACCGAATGGTTTCATTAATAGAGAATGAATGCAAACTTTTTTTTCAACATTGTTTGGCCGAAACTTTCTCCGTGAATAGCTAGCCATTATTTTGATCTTAATCGTCTCTTTTACGGCCCACAAAATTTTCCCTCAAGAGCCAGAAAAGATATTCTTCCATTGAAACATGTATGCAAATTAGAAGTAAAATGATTAGTTTAGTGCAAATTCGTTCAGCATTCAGCTGCTTTGCGTTCAAAACTTCTAAGGGCTCAGAAATAAATGCCAGGTAATTTATTTCGATCGAAAAATGCAAATCCAAAAAGTCACGTAAAAAAACCCCTCACAATAATTGCTTCAGTAATGAATCAATCCACAAATTCTGCTGCAGGATAAACGGAAAAAAATAACAGGGTTGTGTGCGAGACACGACCGAAAATAATGACATTTAAAATACAATTTTGAAACTCTCTCATCAACAGTATTTATATAAATAAAAAGTAAAAAGTATTTATAAAAATAATCTTTGCTTTTTTTGCGAACTTCGGCTTCCGCTCGTAAATAAAGATTTATGCTCACGACCAGCGCAGTCGCAGCCTAATCTAATGTTCATCGATAAACAGCACAATTGCATCTTCAAATCACTTAGTGTGAAGCGTTAAAAACTACGGTAATTCGTTTTCTGCAACCCATAGGGTTACCACCTAAACGGGCTAATGGTGGTAACCAAGGATGGCTTTTATCGTATCAAAGAACGATCACTGGCAACTCTTCACACGATTGAATCAGTGCCATCAAAGAGAGACGGATATCATCGCAACAACAAAAACACGGCATGGCTCATTTAACATAGAATCGACACCAGTGCGAGAGCGAATTTCTCTCGATGACATTTCTGAGAATCAAAGGTTAGCAAGCTGCTGTGGGGATCCTTTCTGAAGCAACAAACGGTCGCTTATTCTCGTTTCGCGATCCGATTCTATACAGGCAGTTGATGATTGCGATAGAATCATTTTACTATTGCCGCTCATTCTAACTATGTGCATATAACTTTTGTATAAGTTGTGTCTATGAAAGTGTCTGTGACTGCTCCACACAAGGGTTTTGAAATATTGCAACCTAGTATGAGAATCATCAAGTTGAATCATCGATTCGATTTTCTGCGATAATTGTCTACTTGCGATTCTCTCTTGGGAAATTCCACACAGCAACGATCATAATTAGACTGTAATTTTTTTAAAGGGCCGTGAAATACTCAGAGTATGAAGTGGAGCGAAGAAATGTAGAAAAATTCTCTCGCGGTTCATGCATTGAGAGACTCGAGTTCTTGTAGCATCTTCTACCGGATTGAAAATGTTGTATACAATATAGATAGCAATATAGCAGCTGCTGTCAAATTTTCGGCTATCACCAACACTGGTGGTAACCCTAGCAACCCAATCGCTCACCGGTGAAGCGAATTGTAATGCAGTGCATACACACACAAACATGTGTGTGTGTGTGTTAAATGTGGCAAATCCATTAACAAATTACCGAGATACAAGCGCTTCAAATTAGCTCTAAAAATTTATCGGCGAATGTTCTGAATTGGCCTGCTAGTTCCCGTAGAATAAACAGCTGATAATACATTCAATATACTCAAGAGAACACGACGACGCGCCACAAAAAGCAAGCATGCAGTGAGCGACAAGTTTGAAGCTTAGTTAGCGGCTGGCTGCCGATTGAAGCAGCGATGCCAGATCGTGCGAACTGAATTTCCGTATTCCGTCTTTTGTCGAAGTGGTGGCAGCGGAGAAAAAATCTGTATAAATCCATATATCTTATCTACATCATTTAAACCTTTTTTATATCAATTGTTGCGTAATTTATTTAGGCGCGTCTTTTTGGTTTTTCAACACTTTTTGCCTTTCTCATATAGAAAGGCTATGCAATCACTGTGAAAATCGACTTTTTAACCGAGGCCCGGAGGGCCGAATGTCATATACCATTCGACTCAGCTCGACGAACTGAGCAAATGTCTGTGTGTGTGTCCGTCCGTGTGTGTGTGTGTATGTGTGTGTGTATGTAACAAAAATATGCACTCACTTTTCTCAGAGATGGCCGAACCGATTTTCACAAACAATGATTCAAATGAAAGGTCTCATAGTTCCATAGCCTGCTATTGAATTTCATTCCGATCCGACTTCCGGTTCCGGAGATATAGGATGATATGTACCAAAAAAGTGAAAAAAATATGCACTCACTTTTTTCAGAGATGGATAAACCGATTTTCACAAACTAAGATTCAAATAAAAGGTATTATGGTCCCATAGTTTGCTATTGAATTTCGTTTGAATGTGACTTCCGGTTCCGGAGTTATATGGTAATATGTGAAAATTTGAGAAAAAGTTTACACTCAATTATCTCTGGAACAACTCAACCGATTTTCGCAAACTTAGATTCAAATTAAAGGTCTTATAATATCCTAAAAATTTGTGGAACATTTTATCTGGATCCAAATTCCGGTTCCGGAACTAAAGCGTGATAAGTGGAAAATTACCAATTTTATTAGTATTTTTCCACGAACGATGGTTAAAAACAGGTACAAATCCCATAAAACTGTCTGATAAATTCTTCTAGTTTGCAGAGCTTGTTCGTTTGTGGGCATAAAAACTTAATTCGGCACTACTGGTCCCCTCTTTTCCTGTTCCGAGAGCACCGAAAGTGGAGAAGAAAAACTCCTAAAACTAAATTCACTTCGATTTCTCTGCGATGCTTGAACCGATTTGCACAAATCTTCATTTGAATTAAAGTTCATACTGACTTTAAAACTACTGTGAAATTTTATCCGGATCCGACTTCCGGTTCCGCAGTTACAGGGCGATGAGTGTCAAAGTTTTAAAATCGCCATATAGAGTGACAGTATGTACAACACCGAAAGAAGAAGAAAACACAAAACGAACAAGGCGTGCTTTGTTCTATTTCGTACACGTTGTGTAGTAATGTCAATAATAATAATAACAATCCTACTACATGTTTCATGCTGCTGATTCATGCTGTTTAGCACGCAGTAGTAACAGAAACGCAGGTTCGTTTCGTTAGATTTAGTTAAATTGGTTTAAACGAAATAGAGCATTAGATAGTAAGTATACGTTTAACTACGCTCAAAACTGTTCCAATTTGTAGGTCATATTTGTTGGTAGCAAACGAACCAACTTCGGCTATTCCATTCATCTGAATCCGGTTTCGGGAGAATTGGAAATAGTGATTAGAAACTGCAAAAAGGATCTCACTCACTTTTCTTGGAGATGGCCGAATAGATTTTCACAAACTTATAGGTTCAAAAGAAAAGTCTTACAGTTTCATACGGAATTCCTTAATTTGTTGTGGATGGTACTTTCGGTTCCGGAACTACAGGTTAAACAGGATTTATAGAGTTTTAGAGATTAGATCCGAACAAATTATCCTATTCCTATTCAAAAAATTTTTGCGAATTTCACGATTATATTTATGATGTAATGAGTAATATGAGAAAGGCATCATTACACCACTAGGTGGATTAAAATAGGTTTTTTATTTAATATGAAAAAATTACAGGGTTGTGTATGATACACGACCGATCATGATGACATTAAAACGTAATTTTCCAATTCTCCTATTAACAGGTTTAAATATAAAAAATAGGTAAATAATTGTGGTACAACCAGTTAAGGCAATTTACAAAAAAAAGTAACGAAGATTTCGTATCTACTATTCATTATTTCTACGATTTGGTCTCAATTTTTCTTTTATTTGTTTCCTGGATATAATTAGATCAATTTTTTAGCTGTTTTGGCAGTTTTCGTTGTTGTAGCTTTGTTGGCGGTCTTCGAGTATTTTAAGTTTATGAGAATACAGCGCGCTTTATATGATGGAAGAGGAAATATACTCCTGTTGAGTTTACGAAACGCATACCGTAGAAATTGTTTTTGGACAGATTCGATGCGTTCTTCATGTATGGAAGTACATGGGTTCCATACTATGCTGTAGTATTCCAAAAATTGGCATGGCATAAGTGGTATATAATAATTTTATTGTGTAAGAGTCCTGAAATTTGTGACTGAAACGTTTAATGAAGCTTAACATATTATTTGCTTTATTGACAAATGTATGTATTAATTGCTCCACGAAAGTAAGTTTTGAGTCTAAAATTACGCCTAGGCCTTCAATTTTACATTTTACTGCTGATTGGTTTCGTAAATATATATATCCATAGAAGAAGACATGGTTTTTCTACTAGCTAATTTTAGGAAGATAGAACCTTCAGTTACTAATATATCATCGTCAATTGCACATTTTTATGAAAAAGAAGTATCTATGATTATCTTTATAACACAACTTTGAACTGAATGCATTAGCGAGCCACCGTTTCGCTCAGAATTTGCGTTTCCCGTATACGCACGACCCCATCGACGAATCAATTCATTTTTAAGTTACAATATTCAAGTAACTTTCGAATCTAGTTAAATGTGGCAAATCCATCAACAAATCACCGAGATACAAGCGCTTTGAATTAAGTACGGAAAATCTATCACCGATAGAACTAAATTAGCCTGCTAGTTACTGGAGAATCAACAGCTGATCGATATTCAATATACTCAAGCGAACACGCTATGCAGCAGACAGAAAATGGCATCCATACACCGCGTAAAAGTGACTATCCAGCGAGCGAATGGATGTAACTCTGTTTTGTTACCCATTCACTAGACAAGCTACATGTTTCGTTCGCAGGCAGCCAGTGACAAAAGTAACTAAATGATGACACCATTATGGCATGCGGTGATTGGCTCGTGAAAACATAGGTCAATTCAAACCAATTTTTCAATAGTACACTACTGAAATACTGAAACGACGTTACCATTCATGTTTAAGTTAAATGTTTCCGTATCGATTGGTTGTTAAATTATATCAATCTCGAAACAAATGCCTGAGTTATTATCGTTCGAAATTATTACATGTACTAGAAACTTTGGGTGCATTCTGGAAGTTCAAGAGTTAATTAGTTCTACTGAGTTCAACTTGCGCATGTTTTCAATGATTCAACCCAGTGAAATTTGTCGACCGGAATCAGCTTGATTGTCCAACCGAATGATAACGCTCCTTTAACATTATGTTAAGGAGAAACGTGCTTAATCCACCTAGCAGTGATATGATACCTTTTTTTTATCAATTCGCATGTTTTTTGCATTAATATTCTTAGGTGTTTTAATTTTCATGTCATTATTTTAATGACCGTCATTTTAAGCGGCAATTTGGGATTTTATTCACTCATTACTCTGTAATGTGTAAATTGCAAATCGGATCGAACGTGTGATAATCGTTAATCATGGATTATGATATGTCGAAGTAAATACCACTTTGGATCTCATGGTTATCTAAGGTACTTCCAGAGCTGCTATTCAGGGACCACGAAAACCCAAACCGATTCCTATGGCCATATGACGATTAAATTGCAATAGTTTTGAGTACAACTTTATAGCTTTTCGGGATTGTCATCTTCTATCTCGGTTTGAATTTTAAAAATACATCATCCTATAATTCCAGAATCGGAAATCGGAATTGAATAAAATTAATAATTTTTGTCTTTGTCGATTTGGCTTTATTTGTGAAAACGATTGAGCTTTGAGAAACGATACTGGAACCGGAATTCGAAAATTAGTGTAGCCGAAGTCAGATGAATTCACCTGGGTAGCTGTATAGTTTACATTTGTTTCAAAACGTTTAAAAATCAGAGTAGATCTTTGAGAAATCGTAGTACGACTTAAATCCGCATTGAAAACTGAATACCACTAAAACTGAAATAAGTATATTTGGTTATCTACTATCCAAATCTGCAAACCCGATAAACCTGATTAATTCAAGTGAAATAGACATTTTTATACTAATAACCCTGTATCCCCTAAACCGAAAGTTGGATCGGACTGAAAAGCAAGATATTTTATAGAATCTTACAACTTTTCATTTGAATCTTAGATGATTCTTAGGTCATATTCAGGAGTGTTCTAGTTCTAGATGCATAATTTATGTCAGTTTTAAAATTTAAATCTAGAAATTATAACAAATAAACTGGTAGCCCCAACAGCGTTTTATCTGTATTTCAAATATGGAAAAAAATAGAACGGCAATGTATACCAGTTTTAAATTTGACAGTAGAACTGGTCAAATAAATAAAATTAAAACGGATTGCTGGGGATACGTTTGTTTCAGTTTCATTTACATTATAGACCACCCATATGAATCTTGCAGCTGCTGAATTTGCTCTTAGATTTCATTTAAATCTTACACGGAAAACCCTCGAATCAAAAATTATGATCTCGCAATATTTTATTTTGGCAGTTGTTGTTTTAACTAATAATTAGTTGATTCAACCAATTTGCTATTTGATTTGCACATATTGAAGTAGTTGAAAAATATGTTGTTTTTAATGCTGTCTGATGTCAAAAATAGCACAAAGCAAAACAAAAATCGCAATGGAAAATCAACCATTATTTTAGTTGAAATTCAAAAGCGTATCTTAAACATTTTCATGCAAACGAAATTTGCTTATTATACGTCTGTAAAACTCGTGAAGAGTAACTTTTGAATGATAGTAAATTGATGTTTATCATATCACTAGTTGTCAGAATACTAATGTGATGATCAGGCCCGTACTCAGGATTTCGTTTCGGGGGCCCCTCCCGAAACGAAATCCTGGGTACGGGCCTGATCATCCTGGGTATGGGCCTGATCATCACACAAAAATAAAAAAAATAATGTTACTGAAGATTGCTGATGTACTTAATTCTCGGTGTGCCTTTAACGAGTGTTTTTAACAGACAATTTAAACTTTTCCACTGGAACTGATATTGTATTACATTTCTTTAGGTTTACAGTTTTGTTATTTCTGTAAGACATGCCTGAGACCTTCTAAATAATTATACATCTGTTTTTGATTTCAGGGGGGGGGGCAGGGCCCCCCGCCCCCCCCCCCCCCCCCCTCTGGGTACGTGACTGGTGATGATAAATTATCTACATCTTTACTGCTCTGGTGTTACAAGAAGAAACGATTGATATAAAGTAGTGCTATGCACAGAACTGATAGCCGTTAGAGATAATGCAATTAACAAAACGTGTTTAACCAAAACTAGAACCCAGTGAATTGTATGCGTTCGAATTTTGGTCTTAAAATCAACTTGATTCTCCATCGTGAAATGCATGTTAATGAATGAGCATCATGTTATCTTCAAGTCATGTACAAAAATTGTATGAACAAAGTATTTAAACTGAAAATGTTTAATATTCACTCATATAACCTGTTGAAACTGTAAGTTGCAATGGTTTTGAGCCATTGCAACTTAAAGTAAATCAGTGCATTCGGTTCGACTTCGTAAGTAATATAGTGGTCACAATTAGAAAGTTTCGTTGGCATCAGCACTACTAAAAGACAGTATATTATTTATATTAAATATTACATAACGTTTTATATATCTTAACATATAAAATTTTCATTTAAAAAATCAGAACGTATATCAATAATCAATATTTTATTGACATTTAAAATCAATAATTTTGCTTTAGTTGAAATAACTTATCGTAATATCTAATACAACTAAAACCGATTTGTTTTTCAACCCACATAACTGTTAAATCCAAAACAAGGTCGGTTGTTGTAACTAAAATCTTTATTGAAATTGAAAGGTGTTTGTCTTGACTAACTGACAGCATCTCTTTTTCAACCAAAAGTTTTGTAATTTCGATCATCGTTTCTATTGATCGAAAAACAAAAATGACAGTTTAGAAAAAAAAACAATCGATTAGTTGTACACAATTTTAACCAATCAAATTCCGAAAAACAACTAATATTTTGGTTGTTTCACGATCGCGAGGGGTTCCGTGCGGTACGTCTCATTAAATTATTTATTTTCTGTTTCGGGATCCCATTTCTCCTCCGCAAATATCAGCAGGTGCTCCCTTACGGAACTGAACACTAGTATAGGGTAAACCCTCTAAAAAGTAGTAGTTTGCGATTATCTGCTATTCGCAGTGCATCTGATTCGTCTGATAACAGTAAATATCCGATGAAATCAGCCAATTCCAAAGAAGTAAGTAAGTAAGTAATATTAAAATAAAGTTATATTATGACACGCTTTATATACGAAAAATATAACAATAAGTTTTTGATAATTATTTTTATTGTTGTTTTTTACTCCCGTAAACACCATAATCCCAGTATTTTTAATTTGAATCTTATACGTATCAATTGTTCAATCAACTGGCAGTCAGTCGATCCATTTATAACTGCTATATAGAACTGGGATAACCTCCATCAAAAGTTATATATAAATTAAAAAAAGTCATATGGTATAGATAAATCTATCTATATAAATTTGAAGTGAATATAATATGCGCTTCATGAATTGTTCCAATGTATGTTGTGTGGATATCTAGTAATGGTTACAAGGCGCGCCAATATATTTGACTCAGGCTGGAAATTTCATTCATTATATGGAAATCTTGTAAAAATAACATTAAGAAGAGTTTTATGTTTCATAACGTTTTCTTATATGTTTGACATGATGTTTAATACACCTTGTAGCTATCATTGGAAATGCTAATAGTGCAAAATCATTAGAATATCATATAATGTGAAAAATACAATTTAGCTCAGTGTAGATGTTCATGCGATGCAGAAGTGAACGATGCAGACCAACGATCGAAACCGTCGGCCATGCACGAAAAATCAACAAGATGATATCATTTGCTCTTCTGTGATTGGTTAATGAAAACATGGGTCGATTCTAACCAATTTTTCCATAGTATGCTATTGAAATACTGAAACGACGTTGCCATACATGTTTAAGTTGAAAGTAGACAACATGAAATTGCACCAAAACACAATGCTGCACCTCACTGGACGAGTAACTTGTTTCATGCACAGGCAAGCATCAACTAGGCAAAGAAATATTATGCAGCATGTATTTATAGACCACACTACGCAGAACGATGCGATGTTTTTATGCATGACGCAAAGCCTCCTATGCCGAACAATAAAATGACATCATATTGGTGGATGAAAACATAGGTCAATTCTAACCATTTTTTTCTATTGAAATACTGAAACGACGTTACCATACATGTTTAAGTTAAAAGTTTCCGAATCAATTGGTTGTTAAATTATATCAATTCATCAACAAATGACTGAGTTATTAACCTTCAAAATTATGAAAGAAAAAAGATTACGCGGCTATTTTGAAACAACATATGATAGAAATATGATGACAACAGTCATTAGGGACGAAGTAGAAGCTTTAACCGCAGAAAAATAGACTTCAAGACGGAAAACTGCTTTTTGTTATAAACTTCTAGCCGCTTGCTGAACGGGATAGCCTTATATAAAGACTGTACTCGAAAAAAAGTAAACTTTTTATTGCATGAGTAAAAAATGATGAAAATCTGGTTAAGGCTAGTTGGAGTGTAATGTTTTCATATGTCAAATACCCAGGGATGCCAGGTTCACAGATTAATCTGTGTTTCACAGATTTTCAATTTTCTGCACCGATTTTAAAAATGACACAGATTTTCACAGATTTTTGAAAATGATCACAGATTTTCACAGATTCTGGAATAAATCACAGATTTTCACAGATTTTTGAAATCGAGCACAGTTTAGCACCAAAAAGTACAGAGCGGTAGAGAAAAAAGGTACAGAGCGTGTTGGTAGTGAGACTTTTTTTGTTTTTTTTTTTTGCTCATCAAAAATGATTTCGATCTGCTAATATGGTACGGGAAACGGGCACACATTTTCACAGACAGGTTATTGGCTTGATCACAGATTTTTGAAAAAATGACCTGGCATCCCTGTAAATACCTTCACAATGTGGAAAATGGTAATCGAGAAGCTTCCAAGCAAGAGGAGATTCGACGAAAAGTACCGAAGGAGGAAAATCCGCCAAACTCGTCAGCATTCTGGACGATTATGAAGGACAACCTCCACAAAACAGGTCTTCAAAACCGACAAGGATTTGTAGAAAGAGTGGATGAAGGTATGTAGAAATGATAGTGTGTGTATTATACAGCATTGGATGGGAAGTGTTGAGTTCAGGCATTTAGCCTAGAAGGAGAGATTGAAACAATCAACTATACAGAAATAGAACTAATACATGTATTTCTATTCCCGGATATCTTTATTGTGGTTGCTTTTCTTATTTTTATTTGGAATTGAAATGAGCAATAAAACACCCCCTTTTCCCAACTTAAAGATTTGTGATACTTATTTCATTCAGCAACAAAGCAAAATACTTTCAAGTCGATGATTATGCGGGCCATCAGCCGGCTCCCCGTAGTCGGGGGTGTTTTCCGCGGACCCACACGAACGAAAAGATGCGACCAACAGTGATACGTACCAACGTCGTGCCAGTTTACTCCAGCGTACAAGATCCAGCCAGCCACTGCCGACCACCCGTTGAAGACTAGATCTCCCAAAGCTCATATGATGTGAAAATAAAAAAAAAATCTAGTTTAAGTAGTTAAAACATATGCCCTCGGCATCTTATAGCTTAACGCAATGTGCCTTAAAATATGTTATTAAAAAAAAAAAAAAAAGCAAAATACTCGTGATATTCGTTTAAAAATTTCAATTCAAGTCCGAATAGGATAATACTAGCGATAGTGAAGAGCGGTTTATCCCCCAATTCGCTTGTGTTCAATATTTACGAGTCTGACAGATCCTTCATTTACAAGCGTCGCAGATGCGTCTTTAGTAATTTCGAATATTTGTTCCAAATAGAACGAATAAGTTCATCTATTTTATTTCCCTTCAAATATTCTGCTGTTGGCTGTGGGGGTTTTCTTGTTTGAAAACGCGCTCTTCTCGGTCGCTTATGGTGCTTATTTTTATTTCGTAACGTAGATCTTGCGGTTCGGTTTTTTTAAAAAAAAAAGTCCTAGCAAAATCCAACTCAGTAGTAAGGTCGGATTGTTTACGATCAAGAAACGCAGCCAAACCTCCTCCGGCTTCAGTCTTCCTAGTGATTAGTTTTGTTTTCGTTTGCTCACAGAAGCAAGAACATTCATTTGCGATTAGCTTTCCTTATCCTCTTATGGTCACCGAACAACGAACGTGCCCCTGAGTGTTTTCTGACGTTGCATACGTGCGCGCTTCTATCCGCGGTTGAAGTGGTGGGAAATTATTTCACCAGCCTGCTATGGACTGCCGGAAATCTGAGGCTACTTTCTCAGGCTCCTTCGTTTTGCAATGAGAAAAAGATCACACCAATACAGGTGTGCTACATAATCAGCGTACGTACTCCAAAGTGATATTTGATTTATGACCTATGACTGTTGCATGTATGTTGCATGTAATTATAAAAAACAGCCATTTGATTTGTCAAGGCTTGGAAGACAATTATGAACGAAGGCAATGGTTGATGATAATTTTGAATAATAGCTTCTAAAATCCATTTGAATTTTAGAAAATACTTCAACATTTGTGTATTGGAGTTTACTTTTAGTTCAAATTAAAACAGTATTCATAGACATAAAACATATCTCACAGCACCACATCTTATTCCGAACTTTTCAAGTTTCGAACTACGATTCTTGATTCTATGGAATATATAATAGCATCAATGAGTCATATGAATAAAAATGATCATTGCATCATTGTGTGTCGTCGTCGTGCTTCCAGGCAAAACGCAATTGCTGTCAGAGAAATCAGATCACTCTTTTTTTTTTTTTTTTTTTTTTTTTTTTTTTTTAAATAACTATTCATTGGAATATGAGTTAAAATTAAATTAATAAGATTTAAATTGGGTGTTCAGCCACAAGTGGTGACTTTTCAGCCCTGTTATATATATATATATATATATATATATATATATATATATATATATATATATATATATATATATATATATATATATATATATATATATATATATATATATATGATTTGGTTATTACCATGAAGACATTATTTGCTTCCGCAATTCTGAGATTTTTGTGTAGGGAAAATTCTAAACCTACTTGTATTGTGTAATGGGGAAAAGGAACTTATATACTAACTTACTAACTAATACAGAGAGCGAATCGATTCAATTGAAGATTGCATCGATTTTTGTCGGAATTTGCTTATAATATTATGTGACATTACATCTAATGGTTCTATATTTGTGAGTCTGTGTAACTCATTTGTGCTAAACCAGGGAGGACGCTTCAAAATCATTTTCAGAATTTTATTCTGAATCCTTTGAAGCGTTTTCTTCCTGGTGGAACAACAACTTGACCAAATTGGTACCGCATAAAGCATGGCTGGTCTGAAAATTTGTTTATAAATTAACAGTTTGTTTTTTAGACAGAGCTTAGAATTTCTGTTTATAAGAGGATATAAACATTTAATATATTTATTACACTTTGCCTGGATTCCTTCAATGTGATCCTTGAAAGTGAGTTTTTTGTCATACGTTAAACCTAAGTATTTAGCTTGATCAGACCATGTCAATTCCAAGCCATTCAATTTAAGAATGTGATTATTGTTTGGTTTAAGAAAAGAAGCTCTTGGCTTGTGAGGAAAGATAATTAATTGCGTTTTTGCTGCATTTGGTTTAATTTTCCATTTTGACAGATAATCACTGAAAATATTTAAACTTCTTTGTAGGCGACTGCAGATCACTCTTAGATTTCTACCTGAGGCTAACAGACTTGTGTCGTCACAGAATAGCGATTTCTGACAACCAACGGGTAGATTTGGAAGATCAGAAGTGAAAATATTATACAAGATTGGAGCTACGCTCGAACCCTGCGGAACACCGGCTCGTACGGGTAGCAATTCAGATTTACAGTTCTGATAGCTAACCTGAAGAGTACGATCAGTTAGATAATTTTGAATCATTTTGATCAAATAAATAGGAAACTGGAAATCGGACATTTTTGCTATTAAACCTTTGTGCCAAACACTGTCGAATGCTTTTTCTATGTCTAGAAGAGCAACTCCAGTGGATAACCCAGAAGATTTATTTGCTTTTATCATGTTCGTTACTCTGACAAGTTGATGAGTAGTTGAATGTTCATGACGAAATCCAAACTGCTCTGGTAAAAAAAATTGAATTCTCATTTATATGAGACATCATTCTCAACAAGATAATTTTTTCAAAAAGTTTACTGATAGAAGAAAGTAAGCTAATTGGGCGATAACTTGATGTTTCTGCTGGGTTTTTATCAGGTTTTAGGATAGGAATTACTTTAGCGTTTTTCCATCTTTTTGGGAAGTAAGCTAATGAAAAACACTTGTTGAAAATTTTAACCAGGAGTCTCAAGGCAACATCGGGAAGATTTTTAATAAGAATATTAAAAATTCCATCATTACCAGGAGCCTTCATGTTTTTGAGTTTCCTAATAATTGATTTAATTTCATCAAAATTCGTCTCAATAATGTCATCGTGTGATAACACTTGGGTTGAAATATGATCATATTTCAGTGAGACTTCATTTTCAATGGGACTCACAACGTTTAAATTAAAATTGTGAACACTCTCGAACTGCTGAGCAAGTTTTTGAGCTTTTTCACCATTTGTAAGAAGTATTTGATTTCCTTCCTTGAGAGCAGGAATTGGTTTCTGAGGTTTCTTAAGAACCTTAGAAAGTTTCCAGAAAGGTTTAGAATATGGTTTAATTTGTTCAACTTCTTTAGCGAAATTTTCATTTCGCAAAAGAGTAAATCTATGTTTAATTTCTTTTTGTAAATCCTTAACTATGTTTTTCATAGCAGGATCACGAGAACGTTGATATTGTCGTCGACGAACATTCTTCAACCGAATGAGCAGTTGAAGATTGTCATCGATGATAGGAGAATTTAATTTAGTTTGAGCTTTGGGAACTGAAAGATTTCTAGCTTCGATAATAAAGGGTGATTTTTTAAGAGCTTGAGAACTTTTTTAAACAATAAAACGCATAAAATTTGCAAAATCTCATCGGTTCTTTATTTTAAACGTTAGATTGGTACATGACATTTACTTTTTGAAGATAATTTCATTTAAATGTTGACCGCGGCTGCGTCTTAGGTGGTCCATTCGGAAAATCCGCTTTTTTATCGACAAATTTTGTTCAGCGATGAGGCTCATTTCTGGTTGAATGGCTACGTAAATAAGCAAAATTGCCGCATTTGGAGTGAAGAGCAACCAGAAGCCGTTCAAGAACTGCCCATGCATCCCGAAAAATGCACTGTTTGGTGTGGTTTGTACGCTGGTGGAATCATTGGACCGTATTTTTTCAAAGATGCTGTTGGACGCAACGTTACAGTGAATGGCGATCGCTATCGTTCGATGCTAACAAACTTTTTGTTGCCAAAAATGGAAGAACTGAACTTGGTTGACATGTGGTTTCAACAAGATGGCGCTACATGCCACACAGCTCGCGATTCTATGGCCATTTTGAGGGAAAACTTCGGAGAACAATTCATCTCAAGAAATGGACCGGTAAGTTGGCCACCAAGATCATGCGATTTGACGCCTTTAGACTATTTTTTGTGGGGCTACGTCAAGTCTAAAGTCTACAGAAATAAGCCAGTAACTATTCCAGCTTTGGAAGACAACATTTCCGAAGAAATTCGGGCTATTCCGGCCGAAATGCTCGAAAAAGTTGCCCAAAATTGGACTTTCCGAATGGACCACCTAAGACGCAGCCGCGGTCAACATTTAAATGAAATTATCTTCAAAAAGTAAATGTCATGTACCAATCTAACGTTTAAAATAAAGAACCGATGAGATTTTGCAAATTTTATGCGTTTTATTGTTTAAAGAAGTTCTCAAGCTCTTAAAAAATCACCCTTTATAATGATTCAAATTGTCAATTGCTGTGTCGATGTCCGCAGAATTTTCTAAAATAGTTTCATGATCCACATGATTTTCAATGTGAGATCTGTAATCCAACCAATTAGCTCTATGATAGTTGAAAATAGAACTAATTGGATTAATTATAGCTTCGTTGGAAAGTCTGAATGTTACTGGAAGATGATCTGAGTCAAAGTCAGCATGAGTAATCGGTTCACTACAAATGTGACTTTGATCTGTTAGAACCAGATCAATTGTAGACGGGTTTTTCACGGAAGAGAAACAAGTAGGATTACTGGGATGAAGAACTGTGAAGTAACCAGCTGAGAGTTGATTATGAAGTATTTTACCATTACTGTTATTTTGCCTACAATTCCACTGGACATGCTTAGCATTTAAGTCCCCTATTACGAAAAATTTCGATCGATATCTTGTAAGTTTTTGCAAATCGCCTTTAAAGAAATTTAATTGTTCGCCGGTGCATTGGAATGGCAAATATGCTCCAGCGATGAAATAAATTCCATGAATGGTTTCAACTTCGATTCCCAAGCTTTCAATAACTTTAGTATTGAAAGAAGGTAAAATTCGATGTTTGATTTGCCGTTGGACAAAAATGGCAACTCCACCACCCATTCCAGTAAACCTGTCAAATCGATGAACCACATAATGTGGATTACTTTTCAATTTTACATTTGGTTTAAGAAAAGTTTCTGTCACAATGGCAATATGAATTTTGTGAACTTTGAGAAAATTATAAAATTCATCTTCACTCGATTTCAAAGATCGAGCATTCCAATTTAAAATATTCAAATAATTATTTAACATCACTGTTAAATTTTAAATTCATTATAATATTATTTGCAAATTTCCATCCAATTTGAAATGCTTCAAAAAGTGATGAAGTTGAATTCATTTGGATGATCATTTGAAAAAGTTGATCTTGTAGGTAGATCATTTTATTTTCAGTTATATCGCCTAAATCGACTTCATTTAAAGAAGCGAATGGCATTGAAGGAATATTTGTAGGTAGACTGCCATTAGAAGAAGATGATTTGGCCGGTCTACCTATTAATAAATTGTTTTCGTTAGAAGAAGAACTGCAAGGCGGTCCTGTGTTTTGATTATTTACATTAGAAGAAATAGGTGATAGATTTCTACCTAATATACCAGCATAACTGACATTAGAAGAAGATGATGACGAGGTCGATCTACCTGTCAATAAATTGTTTTCGTTAGAAGACGAATTGACAGGCGTACCTGTTTTTTGTTTCGAAGAAATCAGTGCCGAATTAGGCGTGGCATTTGTAACGGTTTTCTGATTTTCAGGTATGTTCTGTAAATTTAAGGTCGTTGATTTGACTTGTTGTCGAAGCGAACGAGCGTTTAAAATTTTTTCACTGACAGGACATTTCAAATAATTGGATTTATGATTTCCATTGCAATTTGAACATGAAAATTTATCAGTGGTTTCATTCGTTGGACAATCGTCTTTCGAATGCGATTTACCACAATTCAAACACCGTATATCCATATGACAATTTTTGGTTCCATGACCGAAGCCTTGGCAACGACGACATTGCGTTAAGTTTGCAATACGATTATGCCGTTTATAATGTTCCCAATGAATTTTAATGTGGGAAATGAAACGTACAAATCAGATCACTCGATTTGTTCCATAACAAGCTGATGAGGATGACGGTCGGAAGTTGATTAAAAAAGGTATCAAATAATTCTTTTTCTTAGTACAATACAAAGAAATGCGACCCAATTATGCATCAAAATAGAAGCAATCCATTTTAAATGATTTCATTTAATAAGCATATTTTACTGATGACTATAAAACAATAATGCATACGAATGAAGCGGAAATTTATATAGAAGAATTCGCATAAAATTACGCATAAAAATCGCATATTATCATAATTTATGCGTTCCCATTTTATATGATAAGGAACAGCGCAATCACACTGCCTCCAAATGCCGGTTCTCGATTTGGTCCCAACGTCTATCATTGAGTTTGGGGATTCGCGTTCAACCCCAGTCGCGTACGGAGCATTCAGTCAGTAAATCATCGAACCGTCTGCCAACCGGCGCTCATCATCCTCATTCATTAATCACGTTAATAGCTTAACGATGTAAGTGCATAATCATGATTGGATTACCTGATGGGCTGAGGTACTGCCTTGGTTTGGCGTCGTTCACAAACGCACAGAACTGTTGTTCCGACGGGTTGAAATATAGAAATTGTACGATTCCGGAATGTACTTTATATTGAGCCGAATTTTAGACACGCTCTAAACCACAAATAATTAACATCCACTTTTCACCGACAATGGGATTTACCTGTCCTAGCAGGCGAAATTTATGATTTCACGTCGGTGCTTTGCTTCACAGTTTCGGCTCCGCATTCGGCACTGTACCACTTTGCAAAAATAGCGGTTCGAACAAGTTTAACAATGTGTTATGTTTTAATGTGCTATGTATTATGCACTGGACAGGAACAAGACATCAATTGCGAGCTCCAGCAGCTTCGGTCCTTTGCGGCGTTACTGCGAACCGGACCATAGTCAAACCGAATAATTCCAGTCCAGCGCCGAAATTACAGCTCACTCAACAAGTACGAAATACGACCGACACGGGCGGGATGTTGAAACACTTCACTTAAGCGGCGAGTCGTCAATTCAACTGAATAACGTACATGCTTCCATTATGCACATGTAGCATTTTCCGGCTGTTCAACCACATTTCGTTGTATGGTTGGGAAATGTTGGTTTTTTTTTTCGTTTTCGTTCGTCTTTTCCCAATGTCACTCAATTATGATGCCATTCAGTTGCACATCCGATGTTTCCGATGCATTCTTCTTTGGAGATGTTGCATCTGATTGCGGAAGCAAATGTTTTCCCTCGTAGCTGTCGGGATGATAGGAACGTTTTCGATGACGAGGGAAGGCGGCTCTGAACTGCAACGAAACACATGAGAATGTAACAATTATTGCGTTGTTGAAGATAATTTATGCTCGATGATATGCTGTGGGATGATGTTTAGAATGCCATAATAACCGCGTTATGGGTGCCCTCTCTTTTTTTGTGGGCTGCTTATATAAAAAAACACAATCGTCACTGAATACTGTTTTGATTTTTTGTCAAATTATGTTATTGGTGATAGTTTTTGGCTAGATTATGGTTTCATTTTACAATGATATGATTTAAGTTAGGTTTTCAGTGATTTAAAAGCACAATTTCTCTTAACCAACAACACTTAACAGTGCTATTTTCGAGGCACAGTATCTTCTACAAACGATTTTTTGCCAAACTAATTTGATATAACAACAAATCTAGACGTTGCAAAACTAAGCAACCATTGCATTGTGAAATTGAATGGTCTCAAATTTCCTATGAATTCCATTGACAGCCTGATTACCACTTCATCATTGCGAGTGTTATTGACAGGTATGATTTTAGTATAAATAAGAATATTTTGAATGAACATAACTCTCTTGCAGACGAATAATTCGACCACGGTATTGAAGCTCTTTTGAAGTATTTGTATTTATACACACTTGAATTTTATTACTGAATCTCGGCAATAAAAATGTCGAGATACGCGTCGACGTGTGCTCGGTAATCTTCTCGGCAGAACCTATAATTACTAAGAATCTCACCAATCCCAAATTTCGTATTTATATATTTTCCCGTTTCACAAGAAATAGCGACGAGGGTGGTGCAAAATCGACAAGTGACACAAAATGGCAAGTGTCCTGCCGAATTTTGGTGAAAGCTAACTAATTGTTCGAAATCTCGGCAAACGCATTCGCTGATTTCGGTATATTTGATATTTACTGACAAGTCAAGCAGATTATGAAGCTAAACCAAATACATTGTATGGTACTTAGGGGTATTATTATTTGTATATGGCTAAATTTTGGTCAAAAGATGTCCTTTACCGAGATATCCGAATAGTTTCGTTAAATAGAATGGATGATTTAGCTGTGTTTATTAGGTATTTTATTGACTTTTTCAGTAAGTATTCTCAAAAATTTCAATATATATACATTTTTTTTATCTAGGCATGTTTTGAATAAGTGAGTGTATTACTTTGACAATTTTCAACATCTCATTTTTATCTTTTTATATAAATATAAAAAATAGGTATAGAATAAAAAATAGGTATAGAATAAAACTTTAGGAAAATTTTCCAAGGCCCGGAGAGCCGAGTGTCATATACCAATCGGTTCAGCTCGACGAACTGAGCAAATGTGTGTGTGTGTATGTGTGTGTGTTATCAACAAAGAGGTCGAGATATCAGAGATGGCAGGACCGATTTTGATCAAACTAGTCGCAAAGGAAGACCTTTCCTGTCACCCTGAACGCTATTGAATGGTTTTGGGATCGGATCTTTACTTTTCGAGTTATATGAACTTTAATGTCAAAATTTTAAGTTTTTTTGACAATATCTGTCACAATTGACCTTGAAAGCAGAATATGTTTTTATACTCAGATTCCGCACGGTAATAGCTATCCAACAAGTCATAGATTGTTGAAATTCATTCATTTTTAGCGGAGATATCGATATTTTGCGTAAGTGACTTTTCACTTTATTCCAGTATTAGGAGTTTTGAGCGCTGTATGACAAAGCAAAGCATTGCTACGTGAAACACGATTTTTATACTGTTACATACAATTGTTTCTAAGTAAAAAAACATCAAATAATCCACCTATTGGTGTGATAATGCCTTTTTCTTCTTCCATAACAGTCTCATGAAAATATATTTCATACTTTTATTAAATTTATTAAATAATTTCGGACGCTAATTTTGACACCAATTGATTCAGATTGTTTAGAGTAGTTCACAAAAGCATTCAGTGTTTATGTCACACAGTCGGCATCATTTTTCCAACCTAGTGCTTGACATTTGTGTTGCCTATTTGTATGAGAAGGGTGATGCTAATCTAAAATACCTATTTTAAACCACCTAGTGGTATAATGATGCCTTTCTCATAACAGATCGGCTGAAAAGTTCGTATCGTTTCTATGAGAGGGCGCCACTAGAATTAAATCCATACCATTTTCAGTTAGTACCAACCTTCGAAAGATACGTGTATAAATTTGACAGCTGTCTGATTATTAGTTTGGGAGATATTGCATTTTGAGTGAAGCTACGTTTGTTATTGTGAAAAAAATGGAAAAAAAGGAATTTCGTGTGTTGATGAAACACTACTTTTTGATGAAAAAAAGTGCCGCCGATACCAAAAAATGGCTTGATGAGTGTTATCCAGACTCTGCACCGGGCGAAGCAACAATTCGTAAGTGGTTTGCAAAATTTCGTACTGTTCATATGAGCACCGAAGACGATGAACGCAGTGGACGTCCAAAAGAGGCTGTTACCGATGAAAACGTGGAAAAAATCCACAAAATGATTTTCAATGACCGTAAAGTGAAGTTGATTGAGAAAGCTGACACCCTAATTATATCAAAGGAACGTGTTGGACATATTATTCACGAATATTTGGATATGAGAAAGCTTTGTACAAAATGGGTGCCGTGTGAGCTCACAATCGATCAAAAACAACAACAAATTGATGATTCTGAGCAGTGTTTGGAGCTGTTATATCGAAATAAAACCGATTTTTTTCGTCGATATATAACAATGGACGAAACATGGCTCCATCACTTCACTCCGGAGTCCAATCGACAGTCAGCTGAGTGGACTGCACGCGATGAACCGAACCCAAAGCGTGGAAAGACTCAACAATCGGCCGGTATGGTTATGGCGTCTGTATTTTGGGATTCGCATGGTATAATTTTCATCGACTACCTTGAAAAGGGAAAAACCATCAACAGTGACTATTATATAGCGTTATTAGAGCGTTTGAAGGACGAAATTTCAAAAAAACGGCCTCATTTGAAGAAAAAAAAAGTTTTGTTTCATCAAGACAATGCACCGTGTCACAAGTCGATGAAAACCATGCTGAAATTGAACGAATTGGGCTTCGAATTGCTCCCTCATCCACCGTATTCTCCAGATTTGGCCCCCAGTGAATTTTTCCCTGTTCTCAGACCTCAAGAGAATGCTCGCTGGTAAAAAATTTAGAAGCAATGAAGAGGTAATCGCTGAAACTGAGGCTTAATTTGAGGCAAATGACAAATCGTACTACAAAAATGGTATCGAAAGATTGAAAGATCGCTATAATCGCTGTATCGCCTCTGATGGCAATTATGTTGAATAATAAAAACGAATTTTGGCAAAAAAATGTGTGTTTCTATTAAACGATACGAACTTTTCAGCCGAACTGTTATTACTCATTGCATCATAAATATAATCGAGAAATTCGCAAAAACAACTGTTTATTGAAGAGAAATAGGATAATTTGTTTGGATCTAACCTCACAAACTCTATAAAGCCTGTTTACCCTGTAGTTCCGGAACCGAAAGTATCGATTTGGCCATCTCCAAGAAAAGTAAGTGAGATCCTTTTTGCAGTTTTTGATCACTATTTCCAATTCTTCCGAAACCGGATTCAGATAAACGGACTAGCCGAAGTTGGTTCGTTTACTACCAACAAATATGACCTACGAATTGGAACAGTTTTGAACGTAGTTAAACCTATACTTACTATCTTATGCTCTATTTTGATCAAACCAATTAATAGGAATAGGATTATTATCATTATTATTATTATTATTATTATTATTATTATTATTATTATTATTATTATTATTATTATTATTATTATTATTATTATTATTATTATTATTATTATTATTATTATTACTATTATTATTATTATTATTATTATTATAATTATTATTATTATTACTATTATTATTATTATTATTATTATTATTGACATCACTACACAACGTGTATGAAATAGAACAAAGCACGCCATGTTCGTTTTGTGTTTTCTTCTTCTTTCGATGTTATACATATTGTCACTCTATATGGCGATTTGAAAACTTTGACACTCATCGCCCTGCAACTGCGGAACCGGAGATCGGATCCGGATGAAATTTCACAGTAGGTTTAAAGACAGTATGAACTTTAATTCAAATCAAGATTTGTGAAAATCGGTTCAATCATCGCTGAGAAATCGAAGTGAATTTAGTTTTAGGAGTTTTTCTTCTCCACTTTCGGTGTTCTCGGAACAGGTAAAGAGGGACCAGTAGTGCCGAATTGAGTTTTCATGCCCACAAACTAACAAGCTCTGCAAACTAGAAGAATTTATCGGACAGTTTTATGGGATTTGTATCTGATTTTAACCATCGTTCGTGGAAAAATACTAATAAAATTGATAATTTTCCACTTATCACGTGTTAGCTCCGAAACCGGAAGTCGGATCCTGATATAATGTTCCACACATTTTTAGGATATTATAAGACCTTTCATTTGAATCTTGGTCTGCAAAAATTGGTTGAGTTGTTCCAGAGATAGGAAAAGAGGGACCAGTAGTGCCGAATTGAGTTTTCATGCCCACAAACTAACAAACTTTGCAAACTAGAAGAATTTATCGGACAGTTTTATGGGATTTGTATCTGATTTTAACCATCGTTCGTGGAAAAATACTAATAATATTGATAATTTTTTACTTATCACGTGTTAGCTCCGAAACCGGAAGTCGGATCCTGATGTTCCACACATTTTTAGGATATTATAAGACCTTTCATTTGAATCTTGGTCTGCAAAAATTGGTTGAGTTGTTCCAGAGATATTTTCCGGGTTTCCCTGCCATAGACGACGGTTTGGAAGGAGTAGGCGATGTATCAAAGAGAGAGCATTGCTCTGATTGGTCAATTGATGCAAAAGCGAAGCTGTTTTAAGCACGCGAATCTATAAATAGAAGCGAAATTAAAGCTAACGTTTCTGTCCTACTCCTAGCATGCTAGAGGTAGATTGTTGCTAGACAGCAAGAAAAAAACGTGCCATAAAACGATTTGAAGCTTCAAGGGCTGATGCCAGTTGTTAGCGTAAAACCGTGTCGCTCGCTGTGCGTATTACATTTCTCTCCATGCTCTCTCGTAAATGTGTAAAAAGTTTTGATATTTTCGGTTACAAGTTTGACTACATCGCATAAAATCCAATAAAGCTACCGCTTGTTTGGCAGCCTTGATGAGCCGATTTTATTTCCCTCTCATGTTTCGTTACGTTACCAGGATACAAGAGCAGAAAAAAATAGTGCCGCCATAGAAACGTACTTACCATTACAAAAATAATAGTCACTTAATTTTTATCGCGACAACATATATGTTTTTATGCACTAATCGCATCTAAACTAAATTATCTAGACATTGTCAGGATAGATTTTTGATCCATGCTTTTGAAGGCGAAATATTCAATGAATTAATGAATTAATTTCTGAAACTAGTACCATTCCAATGGTGAACAAATTTCGAAGATCGGTTGACTAACAACAAAGTTATGACGCGAGAAAGTTGAAGTTCTCAAAATTCTATTCACAATGCTGGTGCCGCATAAATGCAGATAGGGTATATTTTGTGCGTGAAAAAAAACTTGGAACGGGAAAAATCACATTTTCATTAATTTTTCCTAACCGATTGTCAATAATGACATACTTAAAATAATCTGCGAACTGTACAAAATTCGAGGATGTAAAATTTATTGAGATCCGTTGAAAAACAGCTGAGCTATGACAGCTCAAAGTTACCGTTCCAACTTTTTTTGAGGCTTGGTGTTTCGCGTAACTTTTTGAGGCTTGGTATTAGGAGTGTTGAGGTTGTTGGAATCGGTCCAGCCATCTCTGAGAAAATCAAGCGAAATTTTCAGATCTCGTCGAGCTGAGTCGAACAGTATAGGTCTCCAAGGCTCCGTCGGGCTTTCCAGCAATTCTATTACCTTTCTATAGAACATGGCAAAAATACCATCATAATGCAAATTTCAACCAAAAATTAATAACGGAGCGATGATCATCTCCTGGACCGAAATGTTTTCCATTGAAAGATTTATTTTTTGCTTGCCAATTCACTGAGCGACAAGTTTCGGCTCACCATAAGTTACTTGTTTGGGTCCATTTTGCACCCAACGGCAAACCCTTTTCGGAGTTTCCAAAACTTTATCCAATATTCTTCAATGGCTTTTTGAATGTTTAAGCAGTTATTTTTTTTTGCAATCCTCTTCCACACGCATAACGAAACTTCAAAGGCCGAAAATGACTCTCTGTATATCTAAACATCGCAAATGAGCCTATATCATGGAAAAATGAAAAAAACACTTTTTTTTAATGGAAACTGAATGCATTTCGCTCTCTGTACCGTGGTGGTGTAGGCCATTTGGATTTGCGTCTCATTAGCATTTTTTTTCTCTTTCGAAACCCATTAGTCGCAAACAACCGCCCGATGCGGACAGGCTGAATTATCCAAATCACCTTTTGGAAGCAGACATTAGCCACAATAAATTTAAACATCCATAAATTATGGCTAATGGCAGCAAAAGTCTATTAATCGCAACTCCCGGTAAGCAGAATTGTAATAATATTTACCTCCCGAATGGCGGTATCACATCCTCAGGTAATGACTCAGGCTCGCACCACACCACCAAACGATATCCAAATCCGTATAATCCCCTAATGACTAATTTGTAACAGTAGTACTCAGTCACACTTTACCGCATTTGTCACGCCGATCGCATCTGGGCGACCTTTCCCACCACTTCACACACTCTTTACTCTTCTAATTTTCCCTTGCACTGAAGTATCACGTAATGAGCCTTCACCATAAACACTTAAACCATTATCCTCGCACGTTACAGAGCATAAATGTCGCTTTCCTTCAGCGTATCACTTTTTATTCCATGTGGGGTACCGAGCCTGCACCGATTGTTATTACCTTTCGTCTTTTTTTTTTGTTATAGCGCACACATACCGTGAGTGAGTGTATGAGAGAGTATGAGAAGCCACTAGCTGTGCACTTTATCCCGGTCTCATAAATTTCATGTGCATGTCGCTCATCAACCGCCGGTGCCGTTATTTACACTTTCTTCCGTTTTGATGCACTTGTAACAAATAGGTCCTTCCGTCGACTTCGCACACGATACCCAAGTGCCGCCTCACTGGATTCTACCGTGAACAGGTTCTGTTCGATCTTGAAATGTTTCTTGCCGCACGTGGCATACAGCCGACTCGAACCGCGCTCAACGACTGACGCTCGACACTGGACGGAATGGTTCAGACCGGTTGGATCACCCTTGAAAGCCGAATGAATGACTCTCCGCGGCATTGGCGGGGCACGGTTGGAATAACAACAAGTTTTCCTTTCCGAGTCAGGAGCATTTCCTTCCCGAAACAGAGTCACACTTACCGAGAGAGAGAGAGAGAGCAGCGCTGGGACTGGAAAGTTGTTCTGTAACCGGCAAAGTCGTTGTTGTTGTGGATGACGTTCATTCTAGAACCAGAAGTATGTATCAGGGGAGGAATAGATAAAAACCGTAACTGGCCAACTGTAGAGGCATGAACTTCGAGCGAGACATGCGCAGAATGGGAAAACTCTTCTCCGGGAATTCAGGGGAAAGATCATATGTTCTGTTGGAAATCAAAGTCATACTTCTAAGCTATGAATGCAGAAATAGGCCGGAATCAAGGTCACAAACAAACATGCGTGCGTGATCTTCATTCAGCATCATAGTAAACGTTTTTAATATTGTTTTTTTTTGGTTGTGAACCATTTCGCGAATGATTTTGACTTTTAAGTTAAAAACCACTGAAATCTTGCAAAAAAAAATTATTCCAGAATTAATAGTAAAAATTTCTTCCGTGTAATTTCTTTTTATACCTTCAGTCAAAGAAAATATCTCAATAAGAAGTTTTAATATATTGTCAAACGAAGTAAGTTTATCTCGAAGTTTTTCTTACGTTTGCTGTATAGCAATTGTCATACCACTTGATATCATTTTATTTTCAATGTAAAATAAACCCAAATAACTTTCCAGTCGACAAACTTTTAAATAGGCCGCAGTAGCAGTCGAATTTAACTACTCGATAAAAAATAACTGTTTGACTATAAAATTTTAACTAAATGTAACAATAATTTCGAGAATATTTCTTAAAGATTTCCAGGAGATTTCTAAAAATATTCTAGAAGTTTTCCAGAAGATTTCCAGAAGATTTCTTGAAGATTTCTAGAAGATTTCTAGAATCTTTCTGGATAATTACTTGTAGATACCTAGAAGACTTCTGCAACAATTCTGAAAGATATCTAGACGATTTCTAGAAGATTTCTAAAAGATTTCTTGGAGTTTTCTAGAGGATTCGTTAAAGATTTCTTTAAGATTTCTTGAAAATTTCTAGAAAATTTATAGAAAATTTATCCGAGATTTCTAGAAGGTTTCCATAAAATTTCTTGGAGCTTTCCGGAAGATTTCTTGAATATTCCTTAGATTCAGAAAATTACTTAGAAGGTTAGTAGAAGGTTTCTAGAAGATTTCAAAAAGATTTTTAGAAGATTTCTAAAAGATTTCTAGAAGATTTTTATAAGTATCTGGAAGATTTCTAAAAGATTTCTCGAAGATTTCTAAAAAAATTTCCAAAGATTTCTCGAAGATTCATGAAGGATTTCTAAAAGATTTCTAGAAGATTTCTAGAAGATTTCTAGAAGATTTCTAGAAGATTTCCTGAAGATTTCTAGAGGAATTCTAGAAGATTTCCAAAAGATTTCAATAAGATTTCTAAAACTTTTCTAGAAGCTTTCCAGAAGATTTCCAGAAGATTTCTAGAAGATTTCTAGAAGATTTTCGGAAAATTTCTAAAAGATTTATGGGAGATTCATAAAAGATATCTGGAAGATTTCTCGAAGATTTCTTGAAGATTTCTTGAAGATTTCTTAAAGATTTTTTTAAGATTCCTTAGATTTAGAAAATTTTAAGAAGATTTCTGGAAGGTTTTTAGAAGATTTCCGGAAAACATCGGAAAGATGGATGGATAATTTCTTGTAGATACCTAGAAGACTTCCGCAAAAATTCTGAAAGATATCTAGACGATTTCTAAAAGATTTCTTGGAGTTTTCTAGAAGATTTGTAGAAGATTTCCATAAGATTTCTTGAAGATTTCTAGAAAATTTATAGAGAATTTATCCGAGACTTCTAGAAGATTTCCAAAAAATTTCTAGGAGCTTTCCGGATGATTTCTCGAAGATTCCTTAGATTTAAAAAATTTCTGGTAGAAGGTTTCTATAAGGTTTCTACAAGATTTCGAAAAGATTGTTAGAAGATTTGCAAAAGATTTCTAGAAAATTTCTAGATTTCTAGAAGATTTCTAGAAGATTTCTAGAAGATTTCTAGAAGATTTCTAGAAGATTTCTAGAAGATTTCTAGAAGATTTCTAGAAGATTTCTAGAAGATTTCTAGAAGATTTCTAGAAGATTTCTAGAAGATTTTTAGAAGATTTCTAGAAAATTTCTTGTAGATTTCCAGAAGATTTTTAGAACATTTTTAGAAGATTTTTAGAAGATTTCTTAATAATTTCTAGTAGATACATAGAAGACTTCAAGAATTATTCTATAGGATTTCTCGACGATTTCTAGAAGTTTTCCAGAAGATTTCTAGAAGATTACAAAAAAAATTCTAGAACATATTTAGAACGATTTATTAATTTTTTAGTTTGACGTAAAGCCGCCATGACTAAGTTCAGTTTTTGCAATGACTGAGCGGAAATATATATTGGAGAAGCCAAGTGAAAGAAAAACTAACAGAAAAGATAAATTTTTGGAAAAAGATACGCTCAGAGACAGGACTCGAACCTGCGTTCTTATGCATTCCGTGCATACGCGCTACCATTTCGCCACTCTGATCTTGTTTTAGCCACTCTAAAACTCGAAAACAGACATAGTAGCAACGTACATCGAACATGGTCTACATCCTGGCCGTCACCCGACCGACACCTTACATCCAAACATCTTCTCTGTCCATCAAACACTAGTCCTCTCGCTTTATACCTATTTCTCCGATCAAGCATTGAGTAGGAGAGTGTATTTATAATCGCTTGTCACCTTCTTAATGGTGCCAGTCGCTGGCTGGACATCTAGAGGAATTCTAGAAGATTTCTAGAAGATTTCAATAAGATTGCTATAAAATTTCTTGAAGATTTCTAGAAAATTTATAGAGAATTTATCCGAAATTACTAGAAGATTTCCAAAAAATTTTTAGGAGCTTTCCGGATGATTTCTTGAAGATTCCTTATATTTAGAAAATTTCTGGTAGAAAGTTTCTAGAAGATTTCGAAAAGATTTTTAGAAGATTTCCAAAAGATTTCTAGAAGATTTCTAGAAGCTTTCTAGAAGATTTCTAGAAGATTTCTAGAAGATTTCTAGAAGATTTCTAGAAGATTTCTAGAAGATTTCTAGAAGATTTCTAGAAGATTTCTAGAGGGTTTCTAGAAGATTTCTAGAAGATTTCTGGAAGATTTCTAGAATATTTTTAGAAGATTTCTAGAAGATTTCTAGAAGATTTCTAGAAGATTTCTAGAAGATTTCTAGAAGATTTCTAGAAGATTTCTAAAAGATTTCTCGAAGATTTCTAAAAAATTTCTCAAAGATTTCTCGAAGATTCCTGGAGGATTTTTAAAAGATTTCTGGAAGCTCTCCAGAAGATTTTTAGAAGATTTCTAGAAGATTTCTAGAAGATTTTTGGGAGATTTCTAGAAAATTTCTAGTGGATTTCTAGAAGATTTCCAGAAGATTGCTAGAAGATTTCTAGTAGATTTCTAGAAGATTTCTGGATGATTTCTAGAAGATTTCTAGAAGATTTCTAGAAGATTTCTAGAAGATTTCTAGAAGATTTCTAGAAGATTTCTAGAAGATTTCTAGATGATTTCTAGAAGATTCTAAAAGTTTTTTAGAAGATTCTTAGAAGATTTCTCGAAGATTTCTAGCAGAATTTCCAGAAGATTTCTAGAAGATTTCCAGAAGATTTCCAGAAGATTTTTAGAAAATTCATGGAAAATTTATGAAAGATTTCTAGAAAATTTCAAGAAGATTTATTAAAGCTTTCTTGAATCTAGAGGATTTTTAGAAGATTTATATAGAGTTTCCACAAGATTTCTACGTATTTTTTAACAAAATTTCTGGAAGATTTGCGGATGATTTCAGTAAAACCTCTAGAAGGTTTCTAGATGATATCTAGTAGATACCTAGAAGACTTCTGGAAAAATACCGGAGGATTTCTAGAAGATTTTGAAAAGATTTTTCTAAGATTTCTGGAAGATTTAAAGAAGCTTTCTAGAAGATTTTAAGAAGATTTCTAGAAAATTTATAGAAAAGTTTAGTTTCCAGACGATTTTAAGAAGATTTCTGAAAGATTTCTCTAAAAATTGCTAGAAGATTTATAATAGATTTCTTGAAGATTTCTTGAACATTTATGAAAAATTTATACAAGATTTATAGGAGATATGTAGAAGATTTCTTGAATTTAGAGGATCTCTAGAAGATTTCCATACGATTTTTAGCTGATTGCTAGGAGATTCTTGTAAGATTTCTAGATGATTTCAGAAGATTTCCAGAAGTTTTTGGAAATTTCTTTGCAGAAAATATTATGAAAACTCTGAAATGGTCAACGGATTCAATTTTCCAAGAATCCTAGTTTGAAAGTTGAAAATGTTTGAATAAGAAATAAATTCTTCAGAATTTTTTTAAGTTGGGATGCAGCGAGATATATTTTATTCCATAGTACTAAATAGGTACACAGCAAAAAAATAATGAAATTTACCGGTGACGAAAATCCGCATATGACTCAAATCATAAGAACGAAATTCGTAAAATGACTGAATTTTACAAGCATGATTTACATATGTGTCGAACATACACTACTTTCACAGCAGACGAGTAAATTTTCGTGTTTAAACATATATTAATATGTCAGAATGCATTACGAAGCGTTACAAGCGTTACGAAGCGTTACATGCGTTACTTTTAATGAGTTATAAACGTTGCGAAGCATTACTCGATTGTAAGTTACAAACGTTACGATGCGTTATTTTTTGTAAGTAACGGATGTTACGAAACGTGACATGTTTTACTTTGTATAAGTGTTTGGCATTGCAAAGTGTTACATGCGTTACTCTTTTGTGAGTTACAAGCGTTACGAAGTGTAACATGCGTTACTGTTTTGTAAGCTAGAGGCGTTACGAGACGTTACATTAATTACTTTAAATAAGTTTTAGGCGTTACGTGTGGAAGATACAGGCGTTATGAGGCATTACATTCGTAACTCTTTTGTAAATTTTGTGTGTAACGAAGCGTTATATGTGTTACTTTTTGAAAATAATAGGTGGAAAAAAGAGTTTTGGCATTCCAATTTTAACATATTGAAGAGCCACCTATTTGCAAAATCTACTGGAAATGTCAAAAGGGTTCCCAAAATCAGAAACAGAAACGAAAAAAAAGTTTGAGAAATATTATGGCGCTGTTGATCCTGTAGATTACACCGTGAGATAGAGGTTCTAAGAGTTACGTGATGGCAAAGACATCATATTAACCAGATATCCAGCTCTCACATTTCCCGAACAAATCATTGGCAACATCCTTTTTTGCGAGCATGTCGCCCCCAGACGAGCCCGCATCGAGGGGAGAAAAATGTCAAATTCGTGCGCGCCAAAATAGCAGGGTTGCGAACCCATACAATTGACATGATAAGTTGAATGTGATGCCGTGCGATGGCGTTGCTGAACTGAAGATTGACTTCGCTCCAAGCTGACAGGGTCTGGTGATGGTCAAAATTCCACTGCCAATAAAGCACGCAGCTGCAGGCCCTACGAAGTAGAACAGATTTAAAATCACATAAAATGAAAGATAAAACCCGGGTAAAATAAATGACAATAATAATAATACATAAAATTGTATGGGACGACCGGAAAGAGAAAGTGCGCGAGCATTCCTTAGTTAAGCAAGATTATGCAGAGGAGAAAGATATCCTGCTGCTGGATCCCGCAAATACTTATTTTTGGGCTAGAAAGACGAACGCAAGCGCACTTCGAGTACATGTTTGGCTGAATCAATCGCCAGAGAATAGAATGATTACTCGACTATAGACTGAAGTCACCACGAGTGTCTCGAAGGGCGTCTCGATGAGACGGAAACATCATAACATCGGTTCTCTGGGATCGGCATAGTATACTTTTGGAGGACTACCTCAAATCAGCAAAAACCAGTGCTAACGTGCATTAATGAAACGATTGAAGACCGAAATCGCTGTGCATCGCAACCAATGTTAAAATCAACGATTTAGGCTACAATTACTTGGGCATCATCTTCGTTCACCTGATTTGGCTTCTCTGAAGGTACACATAATAGATTGATGTTAAATCACTAATTGTTTTTATAGTGAAATGATGATACTTTGATTTGATCAAAGCTTAACGGTTTTCCAGAAGAATGTAATGCTTTTATCACAATCATTACTCATTCCCAAATTCTATCATGAAGATTCACAGCAGATCAAACGCAGAAATTGTTGATGGAAGATTGAGACTCTGACTAGGCTTTGTTTTTTTTGACGTAACGAAATGTAGCAAATATTTCCTGTTCGTGAAAAGCCCCAAGAAACATCAACCTGTCATATGCCGTTGAAATTGTGGCCACGCTTTGACGCACGATTTGACAGTAATTGTTTTAGCCCCTTCAGTTTTCTCGTGCCACAACAACTTGCGCCTTTCACTTCTCGTTAAACTTTTAATGAATTCCCTTCCAAGCTCTCCTGCTGCCAATCAGTTTCCCTGTCGCTTCCTAAACAGCCGCCCGTAGCCCGGAGACTTCCGATGTAGCGCAGCGGGATGCTGAAAGATTAAACGGGCGAAGTATCTTTCGATATTGTTTCGCTATTTTTAATCGGGAAATTCTTCCCCGCTCAAGCAGGCACATGAAGTTTGTGGCCGTTCGCACATCACAGCTAAGGTAAACAAACAAGTAAACAGAATCATCCCAACCATAGCTTCTGCTCCTGACCGCGTCGGTGGACCAGGATTGAACACTGGGAACAAAACGGGCAGGGATAAGTGAGCCAACTGTGTTTTTTTCCTTGATACTCCGTCCGCGTCCTTTCGATATGAGAGCTGCATAATTCATAGGAATGGAGGTCTGTCCTAATTGGAAATTCAATCGAGCGAGCGTGCCAGAAACCGAAAGGAATCGGTATGCCGAACGGTTTTCCTCCGGTAGAGCTTAGTTCAGGTGGGATTAGAATCGCTGTAATATTTTTTTTTATTTATACAGAGTCGGGAACCAGGATGTGATTTCAGGGTAAGCAGCTCATGAACATTGATGAGCAATGCTCAGGTGCTCGTTGTGGGAATTCATCGACTGGATACTGAAAAAAAAAACTGAATACGCACAGGAAACGACGACGAGGACAGTTTATGTATGATTTTTTTTTTTTCATAAATACGTTTATTTCATAGGCAATATACATAAGTTTTTCTTCGCCGTGGCATCTACAATACATAGTACTTTAAACCTAATACATTTCGAATATCCTATTAGTATGTTGGTATTCATTAGTTAATCTAAACACTGTTTTTATTAAGCGAGTTGCTATTATAAATTACATTAAATGAAATACATTTATTTTGTACATGATCTTATAACTATTTCAGGTTTGTTTGTATCAGTTCATCACTTTTATTTAATATAAGATAGCTGGCTATTGGTTGAGCTCATGGAAGAGAAAACAATCTAACATAAAATAAAATTTAAATTGGAACTCCAATGGACTTAATGAAATAATAAAGAAGTTTCATGTAAGGAACGTCACGACAAGCAAGAATGTCGCGAACTGGGACATTGGATAGTCTACCTTGGGTACGCAAGGAATTTATTAGTTGAGATCTGACATCACGATACTCCACGCATGTCCAAACAACATGGTCAATATCGCGGTAACCTTCGCCACAAGCACAATGATTAGTCTCGGAAAGTCCAATTCGAAGGAGATGTGCATCTAACGTGTAGTGATTGGACATGAGTCTGGACATCACACGAATGAAATCTCTACTCACATCCAGTCCCCTGAACCATGCCTTTGTCGATATTTTAGGAATAATTGAGTGCATCCACCGACCCAGATCATCTTTATCCCAAGAAGCTTGCCAGCTGGCAAGTGTTCTTTGGCGAGACGCGCTATAGAATTCATTGAAAGCAATTGGTCTCTCATAAATTTCACCCTCAATAGCACCACGTTTGGCTAAAATATCGGCTCTTTCATTGCCTGGAATGGAGCAATGAGCCGGAACCCAAACTATTGTGATTTGATAATTATTATTCAATATGACGTTCAGGCACTGTTTTATTTTGCCCAAGAAAAAAGGTTCATTTTTGCCAGCAGCCTTTGAGCGAATGGCTTCAATTGCACTCAGACTATCTGTGAAAAGAAAATAATGGTTTGGAGATAATGTGACGATTATACTCAAACTATAATGAACTGCTGCTAACTCTGCTATATAAACAGATGCAGGTTCTTGAAGCCTAAAGGAGACCGAAACATTATTGTTGAACATACCAAACCCTGTCGCTTCTTCAATTCGCGATCCGTCCGTGTAAAACATTTTCTCAGAGTCGATATGCCTGAACTTACTTGTAAATATTTTTGGGATTTCCAACGAGCGTAGGTGTTCCGGAATTCCACGCACTTCGCGCTGCATGGATGTGTCGAAAAATAAAGTTGAGTCAGGGACATTTAGGAGGCTGACACGGATAGGAATATATCTTGAAGGGTTGATTTCCTGTGACATATGGTTAAAATATACAGTCATGAATCTTGTTTGAGATTGAAGCTCAACTAGCCTTTCGAAGTTATTAATAACTAGGGGATTCAGTACCTCGCATCTTATTAGCAGTCGCGACGAAAGCTCCCAAAAACGATCCTTCAATGGAAGAACTCCCGCCAGAACTTCAAGACTCATTGTATGTGTCGAATGCATGCAGCCTAAAGCAATTCGCAAACAACGATATTGAATTCGCTCTAATTTGATAATATGAGAGTTTGCAGCGGAACGAAAGCAAACGCATCCATATTCCATCACTGAAAGTATCGTTGTCTGATACAATTTTATTAGATCTTCCGGATGAGCACCCCACCAAGATCCGGTTATTGTTCGAAGAAAATTTACTCTTTGTTGGCATTTTGTTATCAGAAACCTAATGTGTCCTCCCCACGTGCATTTGGAATCAAACCACACCCCGAGGTATTTGAAAGTCAAAACCTGTTGGATCATTCTTCCCATCATATGGAGCTGAAGCTGCGCGGGATCATGCTTTCTTGAAAAGACGACTAACTCTGTTTTCTCCGCAGAGAATTCGATACCAAGATGAACAGCCCAATCGGACAAGTTATCTAAGGTATCTTGCAATGGTTTATGCAGATCAATAGCTTTGGGTCCAGTAACTGAAACTACGCCATCATCTGCCAATTGTCTTAGTCTACATGGGGATACTAGACAGCTGTCAATGTCATTCACGTAAAAATTATAGAGGAGCGGACTGAGGCAAGAGCCTTGCGGTAGACCCATGTAGCTAATTCTGAATGTTACCAAATCGCCATGTGAAAAATGCATGCGTTTCTCTGACAAAAGGTTGTGCAAATAATTATTTATAACCGCTGGGAGTCCATGTTGGTGAAGCTTGTCTGAAAGAACATCAATGGAAACTGAATCAAATGCTCCTTTAATGTCTAAAAATACAGATGCCATTTGTTGCTTTTGAGCGAAGGCAATTTGGATGTCAGACGAAAGTAATGCAAGGCAATCATTCGTCCCTTTATTTCTACGGAAGCCAAACTGAGTATCTGACAACAAACCGTTCGTCTCGACCCAAGTGTCGAGACGTCGTAGAATAATTTTTTCGAACAATTTTCTGATGCAGGACAACATCGCGATGGGTCTATATGAGTTGTGATTGGAAGCTGGTTTCCCCGGCTTTTGAATGGCGATAACTTTCACTTGCCTCCAGTCAGGTGGAACAATATTTTGCTCAAGAAGCTTGTTGAACAATTCCAACAAACGTCTTTTTGCGAGGTCGGGCAGATTCTTCACCAAGTTGAATTTAATTCTGTCCAACCCAGGAGCGTTATTGTTACAAGACATGAGTGCTATGGAAAATTCCATCATAGAAAAGGGGCTATCAATGGAACCATTATTTGAAAAAGGTTCCCTAATAATGCTATGCGTAGGAACAGAATCTGGACAAACTTTCCTCGCAAAATCAAATATCCATCGGTTCGAGTATTCCTCACTCTCATTTCCTACGTTACGATTCCTCATTCGTCTGGCCGTATTCCAAAGAGTGCTCATTGAGGTTTCTCTTGACAAACCTTCGACAAAATGTCTCCAATAGCTACATTTCTTGGCCCGAAGTATGCTCTTGTACTTGGTTTCTAAAGTCAAGAATTTTTCAAAATTCTGAGGAGTTCCTCCTCCTCGTTTTAAAAACGTCTTGAAGGCATTTTGTTTCGCGTGCTTAGCATCTGAGCACTCTTTGTCCCACCAAGGGTTTGGAGGCCTTCTGTTAGACGATGGACCAAGAAATCGTTTGGTTTGGGCTTGTTCTGCGGCCTCCAGAATCGAACAAACGAGGAAGTCATATTCTTCAAGTGGGGGGAGCTCTTCCATTGAAGTTAAGGCACTTGAAATATTACTTTGGTATTTAATCCAGTCAATATTTTTTGTCAAATCATATGGAATATTAACTGAATTAGCAATGCCTTTGTTACTGCTAATTGAGATGATGATTGGTAAATGATCGCTACCGTGTAAATCAGGAAATACTTTCCAGGTGCAATCTAGTCGAATTGAAGTCGAGCAAAGAGATAAATCTAATGCACTTGGACGTGCAGGAGGTCTTGGGATCCGTGTCATGCTACCCATATTTAGTACCGTCATGCTAAAATTGTCGCAAATATTATATATTAAGGATGATCTGCTATCATTGTAAACGGAACCCCACATCATTCCGTGCGAATTGAAATCTCCTAAAATCAAACGTGGAGCAGGAAGGGCTTCGACAATTTCATTAAGCTGTCGTTGTCCAACTTGAGCTCTTGGAGGAATATATACTGAAGCAATGCAAATGTCCTTTCCTTTAATGTTTATTTGACAAGCAACAACTTCTATACTAGAAGTCGAAGGAATATTTAATCTATAAAAGGAATAACATTTCTTAATTCCTAAAAGCACTCCACCATACGGAGAGTCTCTATCGAGACGTATAATGTTAAAGTCATTAAAACTTAAGGCTATGTTTGATGTAAGCCATGTTTCGCACAAAGTAAATACATCACATTTTTGACTATGCAACAAAACTTTAAATGAATCAAGTTTTGGCATGATGCTTCGACAATTCCACTGCAGGACAGTGATTGAATCATTTGCGGCGGATGATAAATTATCCATCAAATGATACAAAACCTGAAAGAACTGGCCATTGAGCTGATAACTGTTTCAAAAAAGTTCTAGCTATTGGAAGGAATGCCGTTATGATAGTCTTTAGAGGTTCAGAAATATTGAATGCTGCGAAAATCCATTCTACAATTTCCGAAAACTTAAGTAATCCTGTTGGTGAATGTGAAACGGAGCCCACTGGATTATTGTCTTTCCTTGAGCTAGTTTCTGGATTGGTTTGTGAATTTGACAAACCAGGAGGCACAGTTTTTGGTTTTAAATTTGGCTTTTTAGCTTTAACACGGGGATCTTTTTTTGAAGATGTAATTTTAGGTGTCTTTTTAGGTATTTTGTGGTTTGTTAATCTCCTCTTAACAGACCCTTGAGGAGTGACAAACGAGGTATCTTCACTATTTCCGTCGGAGTCAGATTCCTCTGGCTCCATAAGATTTGAAAAACCGTTTTCGGTTTCCAAGGGGGAGACATGTATGACCGTTTTAAGCATTTCTGCATATGTGCGCTTAGACCGTGCTTTTAAAGAAAGCTTCATTTTGTCTTTACGCAACTTAAATGCAGCGCATACTGAAAGATCATCATGAGGTCTCTCCCCACAATAAACACATTTTTCAACATTTTTATCGCAAAGATTATCCTTATGAGGCCCTTGACATTTGATACATTTGGACTTATTACTACAGTAAGTAGCTGTATGCCCGAATTTTTTACAGTTCGTGCAATTCATAACATGCGGTACGAAAAGCCGAACAGGAAGACGAATTTTATCGATATAGACATGGCTAGGCAACGCAGATCCGGCAAATGTTACACGAAACGAATCTGAGGGACGATACGACTTTTTTCCATCGACAATAGATGCTGAGTACAATTGCTTGCACTCGAGTATCTTAACTCCCTCAAGCATGGAGTTTTTAAAACGACCAACTCCATTTTTAAGTAAATCATCGGCCGTCAGACTTGCTTCAGTCACAACACCGTCAATTTCCACCTCCTTCGATGGAATGTAAACTCGATATTCAACAGAAAATAATTTACAGGTTACAATTTCGTTCGCCTGTTTCAAGTCATTGACAACAACTCGAATTTTATCTCTATTAACTTTACATATTTCTTTAACTTCAGAGAAATGTGATGTCAAATCCTTGGTAATTTGCATCAAATTTAAAATCTTTTCTTTTTTTCGAAGATAGACTATCCATGGCCCAGTGGTACCCTGTGGATAATGTTTAGCCCTCGGAGTATTTAAACTCTTACTAGTATCCGGAATCGGATTCGGATGATCTTCCATAAGATCATCCATTACATTAAATTTTTTTGTAAATTAATAATACCAAAATAAAAACTTATGTTTAGTAAAATTTCAGATATAAGAAATAAAAAATAAATTAAATTAAATCTACCTTGTAGCTGATGTCTCTGTTCCTTTATCGTGAAGAACGACGTGAAGCTCTTCCAACGATTTCCAATTGGCAGTCTTCTGCTGTTTCCAATTGGCAGTCTTCTGTCGTTTACTGCTATCTCAGTTGCTCTGCCGTCGTTGTGAACACCACTGCACTTGCTGTGCTGCCTGTACCTGACCCCAGGTACAGTGCTTTTGCTCTTGGTGGCGATCAAATGCGATGCTTGCAGTGTAGCACCTCGCGATATATGCCGTCTCTTTTGATCCTACGCAGCGTACAAATTCTGGTACCTGGTAGATCAGCACTGGGTTGCTTTAGCACCTTTGTGCCTTTGCACCCCTTCGTCTTCGCACCTTTATGCGATGGCACCTCTGTGACTCGTCACTTCTATGCTCTCGCACCTCTGTGTTTCTACACCTCTGTGCGTATGAACGGGATGGCCTTCGTTGCTAGCTTTCCAGTCGGGAAACGCCCCGAATATTACGTTTGCTATGGGCAGTTTAACTACCTGAAGCTTAGAATTGTCTCGGTATCAGCCGTTAACTCACGAGCCAGTACAATCGAAACACAACCTCTTCGCTTGAATGGTTTTTACTGAATGAGTTTATGTATGATGTATTTACAGGTTTGTGTCAACGTTTCTTTCTTGTAAACTATATTTGGCCTTCCCATGTTTATGAGTAAAGAAAAATATCGTCCATTGTCTGCTCAGTAACATTCATAAAAATTGTCATGAATGTCACTGGGTTTTTCTTTTTCACTAAAGCCAAAAATGTGTATCGAAAACACAGACAAGCAGATATCATTTTCCGGTCATAATCGCTTCCTTTTCATTGCTCATTTTTCTATATCCTGACCAGTGTGAAAATAACAAATAGCATCGAGGGTGGTCAGAAGAGTAATGGGCAAAGACACAAATGTGAGACGGTTCTAGCATGGTGGCCTTTTGCGTGCAGACCAATTTATTTTATTGACTCTCTCAATGATACCGTTTCAATGCTTCTAAATAAAAACGTTTATTTGAAGTCGAGGAAAACACAACCTTTGAAGATTCATAATTTATCAGCTTGATTTGTGGGTAGGGCGGAAAGCAAAAAAAATCATAATACGTTTGTTGATGTCTATCGAATTGTATTGTGAGGGAACTCGAGTTGTAAAGAATCGCAATTCTACCGTTGGCCTGGGCTGACTATCTCACCAGTCATAATATTGTTTTTGAAGACATAAAGCTATTGTATGAAGATAATTCACTAGAATAATACTGTTTATTTGGACTGTATCACAAATTTGGTAACGTTTCTCAGGCTTACAGCAGTAAATAGCTAAACCTCAGCATTAGATACTGCGCTGGACTGAATTCATTTGAAGTAAATTCAATAATGTAAATTTAAAGTGTTACTTCAAAAGTATGAACTATGTGTGTAAACTTGAACTGCTAAAGCACTAATGAACCGATGAATTCGGTTGTGTTTTGAAAACGTTGTAAGTTTTCGCACTCTTTTCGTTCTTCCGTACACGCTGTAGAAAAATGGAACAAAGCACGCTGTGTGCTTCGTTCGCAACGGCGGTGGTGTTTTCTTCTTCCGTAGCAGCTCGTAGTGGTTTTGCATCGTCATTTTGTATGACGGTTTAAAAGTTTTGACACTGATCACCCTATAATTTCGAAACCGGAACTCGGATCTGGATGAAGTTGCACGTTATCTTTTAAAACGATGAGTGCTTAAATTTGAGTCAAGATTTGTGAGAATCATCTTAACAGTTGCTGAGCACTTCGTTGCATTTTTGAAGTTCACTATAGTCGGTGCTTTCAGAACCAGCAACCGGAAACTAGTAGTCCCATATCCACCAACTAATCAGATCTGCCAACTAGAAGAATATACTAGTCGATTTTATTAAAATTGGCAGCTAATTTCACCATCGCAAGTGAAAAAATGTGCATAAAGTTTTTCACTTATCGCGTTGTAATACTGGAACCGGAGGTCGAATCCGGATCGACTTCTCGTAAGCTTATATTTGCATCTTAGTTTGCGAAAATCTGTTAAATTGAACAATAAGACCTTTCGTTTGAATCTGAGTCTTTGAAAATCGGTTCAGCCATCTCTAAGAGAATTGAGTAACTAAATAACAAAATAACAAAATAACAAAATAACAAAATAACAAAATAACAAAATAACAAAATAACAAAATAACAAAATAACAAAATAACAAAATAACAAAATAACAAAATAACAAAATAACAAAATAACAAAATAACAAAATAACAAAATAACAAAATAACAAAATAACAAAATAACAAAATAACAAAATAACAAAATAACAAAATAACAAAATAACAAAATAACAAAATAACAAAATAACAAAATAACAAAATAACAAAATAACAAAATAACAAAATAACAAAATAACAAAATAACAAAATAACAAAATAACAAAATAACAAAATAACAAAATAACAAAATAACAAAATAACAAAATAACAAAATAACAAAATAACAAAATAACAAAATAACAAAATAACAAAATAACAAAATAACAAAATAACAAAATAACAAAATAACAAAATAACAAAATAACAAAATAACAAAATAACAAAATAACAAAATAACAAAATAACAAAATAACAAAATAACAAAATAACAAAATAACAAAATAACAAAATAACAAAATAACAAAATAACAAAATAACAAAATAACAAAATAACAAAATAACAAAATAACAAAATAACAAAATAACAAAATAACAAAATAACAAAATAACAAAATAACAAAATAACAAAATAACAAAATAACAAAATAACAAAATAACAAAATAACAAAATAACAAAATAACAAAATAACAAAATAACAAAATAACAAAATAACAAAATAACAAAATAACAAAATAACAAAATAACAAAATAACAAAATAACAAAATAACAAAATAACAAAATAACAAAATAACAAAATAACAAAATAACAAAATAACAAAATAACAAAATAACAAAATAACAAAATAACAAAATAACAAAATAACAAAATAACAAAATAACAAAATAACAAAATAACAAAATAACAAAATAACAAAATAACAAAATAACAAAATAACAAAATAACAAAATAACAAAATAACAAAATAACAAAATAACAAAATAACAAAATAACAAAATAACAAAATAACAAAATAACAAAATAACAAAATAACAAAATAACAAAATAACAAAATAACAAAATAACAAAATAACAAAATAACAAAATAACAAAATAACAAAATAACAAAATAACAAAATAACAAAATAACAAAATAACAAAATAACAAAATAACAAAATAACAAAATAACAAAATAACAAAATAACAAAATAACAAAATAACAAAATAACAAAATAACAAAATAACAAAATAACAAAATAACAAAATAACAAAATAACAAAATAACAAAATAACAAAATAACAAAATAACAAAATAACAAAATAACAAAATAACAAAATAACAAAATAACAAAATAACAAAATAACAAAATAACAAAATAACAAAATAACAAAATAACAAAATAACAAAATAACAAAATAACAAAATAACAAAATAACAAAATAACAAAATAACAAAATAACAAAATAACAAAATAACAAAATAACAAAATAACAAAATAACAAAATAACAAAATAACAAAATAACAAAATAACAAAATAACAAAATAACAAAATAACAAAATAACAAAATAACAAAATAACAAAATAACAAAATAACAAAATAACAAAATAACAAAATAACAAAATAACAAAATAACAAAATAACAAAATAACAAAATAACAAAATAACAAAATAACAAAATAACAAAATAACAAAATAACAAAATAACAAAATAACAAAATAACAAAATAACAAAATAACAAAATAACAAAATAACAAAATAACAAAATAACAAAATAACAAAATAACAAAATAACAAAATAACAAAATAACAAAATAACAAAATAACAAAATAACAAAATAACAAAATAACAAAATAACAAAATAACAAAATAACAAAATAACAAAATAACAAAATAACAAAATAACAAAATAACAAAATAACAAAATAACAAAATAACAAAATAACAAAATAACAAAATAACAAAATAACAAAATAACAAAATAACAAAATAACAAAATAACAAAATAACAAAATAACAAAATAACAAAATAACAAAATAACAAAATAACAAAATAACAAAATAACAAAATAACAAAATAACAAAATAACAAAATAACAAAATAACAAAATAACAAAATAACAAAATAACAAAATAACAAAATAACAAAATAACAAAATAACAAAATAACAAAATAACAAAATAACAAAATAACAAAATAACAAAATAACAAAATAACAAAATAACAAAATAACAAAATAACAAAATAACAAAATAACAAAATAACAAAATAACAAAATAACAAAATAACAAAATAACAAAATAACAAAATAACAAAATAACAAAATAACAAAATAACAAAATAACAAAATAACAAAATAACAAAATAACAAAATAACAAAATAACAAAATAACAAAATAACAAAATAACAAAATAACAAAATAACAAAATAACAAAATAACAAAATAACAAAATAACAAAATAACAAAATAACAAAATAACAAAATAACAAAATAACAAAATAACAAAATAACAAAATAACAAAATAACAAAATAACAAAATAACAAAATAACAAAATAACAAAATAACAAAATAACAAAATAACAAAATAACAAAATAACAAAATAACAAAATAACAAAATAACAAAATAACAAAATAACAAAATAACAAAATAACAAAATAACAAAATAACAAAATAACAAAATAACAAAATAACAAAATAACAAAATAACAAAATAACAAAATAACAAAATAACAAAATAACAAAATAACAAAATAACAAAATAACAAAATAACAAAATAACAAAATAACAAAATAACAAAATAACAAAATAACAAAATAACAAAATAACAAAATAACAAAATAACAAAATAACAAAATAACAAAATAACAAAATAACAAAATAACAAAATAACAAAATAACAAAATAACAAAATAACAAAATAACAAAATAACAAAATAACAAAATAACAAAATAACAAAATAACAAAATAACAAAATAACAAAATAACAAAATAACAAAATAACAAAATAACAAAATAACAAAATAACAAAATAACAAAATAACAAAATAACAAAATAACAAAATAACAAAATAACAAAATAACAAAATAACAAAATAACAAAATAACAAAATAACAAAATAACAAAATAACAAAATAACAAAATAACAAAATAACAAAATAACAAAATAACAAAATAACAAAATAACAAAATAACAAAATAACAAAATAACAAAATAACAAAATAACAAAATAACAAAATAACAAAATAACAAAATAACAAAATAACAAAATAACAAAATAACAAAATAACAAAATAACAAAATAACAAAATAACAAAATAACAAAATAACAAAATAACAAAATAACAAAATAACAAAATAACAAAATAACAAAATAACAAAATAACAAAATAACAAAATAACAAAATAACAAAATAACAAAATAACAAAATAACAAAATAACAAAATAACAAAATAACAAAATAACAAAATAACAAAATAACAAAATAACAAAATAACAAAATAACAAAATAACAAAATAACAAAATAACAAAATAACAAAATAACAAAATAACAAAATAACAAAATAACAAAATAACAAAATAACAAAATAACAAAATAACAAAATAACAAAATAACAAAATAACAAAATAACAAAATAACAAAATAACAAAATAACAAAATAACAAAATAACAAAATAACAAAATAACAAAATAACAAAATAACAAAATAACAAAATAACAAAATAACAAAATAACAAAATAACAAAATAACAAAATAACAAAATAACAAAATAACAAAATAACAAAATAACAAAATAACAAAATAACAAAATAACAAAATAACAAAATAACAAAATAACAAAATAACAAAATAACAAAATAACAAAATAACAAAATAACAAAATAACAAAATAACAAAATAACAAAATAACAAAATAACAAAATAACAAAATAACAAAATAACAAAATAACAAAATAACAAAATAACAAAATAACAAAATAACAAAATAACAAAATAACAAAATAACAAAATAACAAAATAACAAAATAACAAAATAACAAAATAACAAAATAACAAAATAACAAAATAACAAAATAACAAAATAACAAAATAACAAAATAACAAAATAACAAAATAACAAAATAACAAAATAACAAAATAACAAAATAACAAAATAACAAAATAACAAAATAACAAAATAACAAAATAACAAAATAACAAAATAACAAAATAACAAAATAACAAAATAACAAAATAACAAAATAACAAAATAACAAAATAACAAAATAACAAAATAACAAAATAACAAAATAACAAAATAACAAAATAACAAAATAACAAAATAACAAAATAACAAAATAACAAAATAACAAAATAACAAAATAACAAAATAACAAAATAACAAAATAACAAAATAACAAAATAACAAAATAACAAAATAACAAAATAACAAAATAACAAAATAACAAAATAACAAAATAACAAAATAACAAAATAACAAAATAACAAAATAACAAAATAACAAAATAACAAAATAACAAAATAACAAAATAACAAAATAACAAAATAACAAAATAACAAAATAACAAAATAACAAAATAACAAAATAACAAAATAACAAAATAACAAAATAACAAAATAACAAAATAACAAAATAACAAAATAACAAAATAACAAAATAACAAAATAACAAAATAACAAAATAACAAAATAACAAAATAACAAAATAACAAAATAACAAAATAACAAAATAACAAAATAACAAAATAACAAAATAACAAAATAACAAAATAACAAAATAACAAAATAACAAAATAACAAAATAACAAAATAACAAAATAACAAAATAACAAAATAACAAAATAACAAAATAACAAAATAACAAAATAACAAAATAACAAAATAACAAAATAACAAAATAACAAAATAACAAAATAACAAAATAACAAAATAACAAAATAACAAAATAACAAAATAACAAAATAACAAAATAACAAAATAGCAAAATAGCAAAATAGCAAAATAGCAAAATAGCAAAATAGCAAAATAGCAAAATAGCAAAATAGCAAAATAGCAAAATAGCAAAATAGCAAAATAGCAAAATAGCAAAATAGCAAAATAGCAAAATAGCAAAATAGCAAATAGCAAAATAGCAAAATAGCAAAATAGCAAAATAGCAAAATAGCAAAATAGCAAAATAGCAAAATAGCAAAATAGCAAAATAGCAAAATAGCAAAATAGCAAAATAGCAAAATAGCAAAATAGCAAAATAGCAAAATAGCAAAATAGCAAAATAGCAAAATAGCAAAATAGCAAAATAGCAAAATAGCAAAATAGCAAAATAGCAAAATAGCAAAATAGCAAAATAGCAAAATAGCAAAATAGCAAAATAGCAAAATAGCAAAATAGCAAAATAGCAAAATAGCAAAATAGCAAAATAGCAAAATAGCAAAATAGCAAAATAGCAAAATAGCAAAATAGCAAAATAGCAAAATAGCAAAATAGCAAAATAGCAAAATAGCAAAATAGCAAAATAGCAAAATAGCAAAATAGCAAAATAGCAAAATAGCAAAATAGCAAAATAGCAAAATAGCAAAATAGCAAAATAGCAAAATAGCAAAATAGCAAAATAGCAAAATAGCAAAATAGCAAAATAGCAAAATAGCAAAATAGCAAAATAGCAAAATAGCAAAATAGCAAAATAGCAAAATAGCAAAATAGCAAAATAGCAAAATAGCAAAATAGCAAAATAGCAAAATAGCAAAATAGCAAAATAGCAAAATAGCAAAATAGCAAAATAGCAAAATAGCAAAATAGCAAAATAGCAAAATAGCAAAATAGCAAAATAGCAAAATAGCAAAATAGCAAAATAGCAAAATAGCAAAATAGCAAAATAGCAAAATAGCAAAATAGCAAAATAGCAAAATAGTAAAATAGCAAAATAGCAAAATAGCAAAATAGCAAAACAGCAATATAGCAAAATAGCAAAATAGCAAAATAGAAAAATAGCAATATATTAATTTCTGTTCTATTTGAAAGAATATGTTCTGCCCAAAATGACATCGTTTAAGTATTTTGTCTTGACGCCATTTTCAAAATTTACCCTGTACAAGAATGGATAGGAGTCAAAATTCTCAGTAGTTGAAATAACCACAAATAACTCAAAATCATAGTGTGCACTTCTGAAGGCGAAAATTTCTTTCTTTAGATTGTGTGTTTATATGAGTCTGGCTTGAATTCGTCGTACTTTTCTATAGATGCCCCGTTATAATTCTTGAAGTAAAGAAACAAAGCTTTGTTTAATTCACGAAATATATTTACCTATAAGAACGATTTTAGATATTCAGCAGTGTGAAGATACGTGTAAGTTTTATTCGTATTCACGTCATCGGGTTATGTCTCTGGCATTACCCATCCACGTTTTTATAGCCAAGCCAAGAAATCAAATTGGCTGTCATACATACGGTCTGATCCGTTGCCAACTCGTCATGCCTGGTTCGCTATCTATACATCACTCAAACATACAGTATCAGGGATCTTATCTTATAGTTGACACGCAATTTAATATCGTAAATGCAATCCATCATAATGGAATGAGCTAAACATTTTCTTCCAGGTATAGTTATTTTTGGACTTTTGTATTGAAATGTCAATCCACCCACATAATCAGCACTGTGAGGAAAAGAAAAAATACGCCACCACAAACATTTCTCGCCAGAGGCTCAGAGTCGTGATGGAAAACTTCCTTTATCGTTTAATATCACCCCATCAGTCAATTACATTTATTATTTAGCGCCGATCATCTTTCGGTAATAGTGATAAGAACATTACGGGACAGTAAATCCGAGTTTTGACACGGAACCTAGGCTTTCTATTTTGGCCTTATCGCAAAAATCATCAAATCAATTTTTTATATTGTGCCGCTTAGAATCTGTACACATGAAATCAATTAAATCTCGGAATTGATGTGACATGAGAGATAAACAATCAATTTAGAAAAGATTTATTGTACTTTGATGTTGCAAAATAACGGGGATGTATAATGAAAGGATCTGATACATTCCGTCGTCATGAGATAACATTAAATCAGTCGTCTTGTTTCATGAATTTGTTCGAAGAAAAAATTGAAAATCTTTGCGTAATTGGCACAGATTACCGTTACACGCAATCCTGGTAGTAGGTATATGTAACAGATTTTGAGTAAGGTGAATGTATTTTTTACAAATAAAAAAAATTGTAAGAAAAAATTTACTGCTTGGAGTAGGTAATCCCAGAGACATAACTGCGAAATTGACGTAGAACTGCATTCGAGATGTGTTTAGATAGCAATTGATTTGATACCGTTTGACCACTTAACACTCCTAATACCAAGCCTAAAAAAGTTACGAGGAGCACCGAGCCTCAAAAAAAGTTGGAACGGTAACTTTGAATTATCATAGCTCAGTTGTTACTTGACCAATTTCGATAGATTTTACACCCTTGAATTTTGTGAAGTTTGTAGATTATTTTAAGTATATCATTATTGACGATCGTTCAGGAAAAACTAAAAAAAAACTAATCTTATTTTTCCCGTTCCAAGTTTTTTTTCAAGCTCAAAATGTGCCCTGTCTGCATTCATGCGGCACCTGCATCGCGAATCGGATATTAAGAACCTCAACTTATATATTTTTTTATTATTTTAGTTGGAAATTTATTATAAACAAAATTTACAAAAAAAAACTGAAACTTGGATTTCACTGAAAATTTTAAAATTTTTAGTAAATAACCTAAAACTCTAAAAATAGTTATATTTTTGTATTGGACAAACGATCTAAACAATTTTTATGCACAACCCAAACGCAATTGATAACTACTAAAATTCTGATTTTGTTCTAGGTTTACCGTAGAATCTCAAAAAATAGGTAAAAGATCGGAAATTTTAAAATTTCCGAGTTAAATTGCATTGCACAGTGGTCCGGATCCACAATTTAGGGGGACAAAAACATTTGTGGCTTAATCTTATACTTTAGTGCTATGATGTCTTCAAAACAAATGATCAGTAAAGATAAGCCATATGTCGATGTACATGGTATTAGAGTGGCTCTTATTATTAAGGTGATCCAAAACTTGTTTTCCGGATGTATTGAGATAGAGGACTGCATTCTTCGGCAAGATTGTAGATAAACTTATATCGAGCAGTTTTGCTGAGGACACCATAGTAGTATCTGCAACGGTTTTAGTGTTACAGCTATTTCTAAAGAACAACTTAGGGTGTTCCTCAAAAAATCAGATTTTTTGCTCTAGCATTTATATTTTTCTAGTTCAAAAACAGGTTATTTTTAAACTGCTATATCTAACATTGAGGCAAACTAAAAAAATCCGTTTCTTGTATTTGACAGAAAATATTTTCGAGCATGTTTATAAAAAAAGGCGGAGGAGATATTTTTTATTTTTTTAAATTATGTTCTAACATTGAGTTTTTCCATTGAAAAATATTCGTATCATGTAAGTCATTTATTAGCTATATATATGAAAATAAGGTATTTTTGTCTTCTTAAGTGTCAAATTAATTCAAGTGCATATTCGGGAAGAAATCGTTCTGCATTCTTCGGGGAATGCAGAATGGTGTCGCTTTTGTAAAATCTCTAAGGCCTCTCTGTGGTTGGAGGTTTTATCAACCGTGCATTTTGGCACCTGCAGATCGTTCAGCATCCTTTCGGGGATGCAGGACGATTCATTACTTTATGTTTTGTGCTGTTTTCCCACCTCACGCAATTCCCAATTCCCTTCCATGTTCCTTTTATTCTTTCCTTCCCATCGGGAAGTTGATGAGAAGCTACGGCAAGGCACAAATCTTCAAATAACTAGGGGAACATGCCACTTGAGCCAATTAGTTCTGATAACATAGGTGCAGAGTTTCATTCAGTAAAAAGCATTCAAACGAAGAGGTTGTTTTTCGAGACGAAGACAACTGAAAGCTGCAAATAGATTGGTTGGTTGTTGTTAATAGCAAAGGCTGCTGCAAAGCCAATATTCGGGGCGATTCCAGTTCCAATGGTACCTGAAATAGTGGAACTCACTTCACTTAGAAAGATGGCCTAACCGATTTGAGAACTGTTTCATTTTGTAGATTACACTAGTTCATGCACTAGCTTTCATGTTTTTCAAAAATCAAACAAAACTGTTTGAAGAATACATTGTTTATATGAGAATAAGAGAGATATGATTACACCACTAGGTGGATAAAAACAAGTTTTACTTCATTTCGTGTGATTTTTTGTGCTAAATTAAAAATTCTACTTTTTCTGAATTGTTTACTAATAGAAAATTCAAATAATTTTCGAATTCTATACATTCCGAAATAATTCTAAGTTTGTGATATTTAAATTTTAATATTCTATCGATTATAATTTATGTCGTTTAGGATAGCGGAAAATTTAAGATATATGTTTTTGTTCTTAATTGCTTGTAAGCAAAAATCAAGCAATAATTTTTTTTAAATTGTAGTTGGTTTCTTTTGCCATGGGTTAGTATATGAAATTCATATATTTTTACGTTCTATTTCTTATTGTACAAAGCCATTGAAATAATTTAAAATTTTTGTGTTGTCACAAAATTTATTTTATTAATGAAAAACAAATCCTACGTCTTTTTGAAACAGATGAAATCAAAACGGATTCCAATATTTTCACTTAGATTTGCAGTAACGTTGGAACGCAATATATATCAGAAATTTTGAAATTTCTGATATTCTACCGATTTTTTGAGATTTTACGGAAAACCTAAAACAAAAAACCTAATTTTAGTAGTTATCAATTCCGTTTGGGTTGTGCATAAAAATTGGTTAGATCTTTTCTCCAATACAAAAAACATAATTATTTTTATAGTTTAGGTATATTTACCAAAATTTTTAGATTTTCAGTGAAATCCAAGTTTCAGTTTTTTTGTAAATTTTGTTCATAATGAATTTCCAACGAAAATAATAAAAAAATATATGTCATAAAATTTCAAAGTTTTGATTTGTTTTTTTTTTTTTGCAAAATTTTCCCAATAATAGAAATTCTCTGTATTTGTACCAAATTTCTTGAGCTTCTTTTAACGGATATATAATTTTGGTCATCAATACATTGTTTCAGGTAATGATTCCAATATTTTGAATCAAAAAAATGTACATGTCATCGCTTTAATTTTTGAGTTATATACAAACATGTGAAAAAGAAATGAAAAATTCATATATATTTATAAATTCATCGATTTCTTTTGATTGTGCAGGAATGGTAGTTGAGCGAAAATTGTAGCTGGTATCACTAGCAATCGAATGATGTGTAAAAATATATAGGTATTTACGATCATTGTAAAAAGTCTCATCTTTTCTTAGGTCATCTATCTACAGTTTTCATTATAACTTTGGGTAGACAACCCTATTTTTAGTTTTTTTTTCAGTGCATTTTACTTGTGGAAGTAGTACCTTTCCAATGGTGAACAAATTTTGAAGATCGGTTGACTAACAACAAAGTTATGACTCGGTAAAGTTGAAGTATTCAATATTTTCTATGCGACGTTTATGCCAAAGGAAAGAAAATTGGAAAGCAGATAGGGCATATTGGACGCGTGAAAAAAACTTGGAACGGTAAAAATCAAATTTTCATTGGTTTTCCTTTACCAATCGTCTGCTACAAAGTTTTGGAATCATTCTACGAACTTCACAAAATTCGAGGGTGTGAAATTTTTTGAGATTCGTTGAAAAACAGCTAAGCTATGACAGCTCAAAGTTACCATTCCAACTTTTTTTGAGGCTTGGTATTTGGAGTGTTAAGATTTGTAGTATTAAGAAGGACCATTCGGTTTTAAAAGATTGCGTATGTATTTTATTCTCTCTGTGGCGCTTAACAAGCCCCGAAATTGACATGCCGGCCTCGACAATTTATGCGAGCTTTCGTTATCGCGCTTCCTTTCCTTATCGGCCTTTGCCGCGTCGTGTTATTGAGACATGTTCAAGCTTTCATCAATATTTTACAAAGATAAAACTAAACGATTGGCAACATATCTTTTTTAAGTTGTCTCATGAAAGATTTCCGATATGAAACTGTCATAATGTTATTTGGGATTGATTTCTAGTCCCAAAAGGTGTCATATTGTGAAATTTTCCCCCATATTAAACACCGCTCGGAGCATTTTTTTAACTCAAAGCAACTGAATCTCAGTGAAAGAAACTATCAAACGGGACTGTACGGGACTCATTTCATTAATCCAAATGAGAATGTATTTGCAGCTGTAAATAAATGGTAAAGCACGAAACACTTATATCAAACAGTACAAATTTTGACTTTTACCAATAAAATTCGGCACTCTCGAAAATACTGAAGTATTGTTATCATCGTCGAAACTGTTTTGTCAGATTCGGATCAGCTTTCGATTCTTCATCAAACCAGCTTATTTTAGAATCTCCCAAACCGATATAAATCTCCTCACTGACCGGAAACAAATTTTCAAGCGGAGCCGTTATGTGTTGCAAGTCTGATGCCGTGGATTTATTAAGCGACTTCCACACATCTTCCGGCTCAGTAGTCACAGGCATTTAAAAATATTCAGCATCGTCGGAATATTTGTCTGATATCTCCCAAGTAATATCGGCGTTATATTGTTCTGAATCAGTAGAAGTGGAAGTAAAACTTTCCAACATGTCTACAGATTCATCTCCATTGTCGATTTTTATTTGTTTCGGAAACTTCTGATCACCAATTTAGCATCCAGTGTTTTTTTTTGTTTCAATTATAGAGGTTTTAACATCTTAAGGTCATTCGCCTCTTCTGACCAGAAAATCTTTCTGGTCCTATGTGCGGGGTTGGGAATCTAACCCAGGTGGGCTGCGTGATAGGCTTCGACTATCCCATCACGCTATACCCGTCCCACATCCAGTGTTGGAAGAACAATGAGTAACTTAAAACGAGAATTTTGGGAAAATTGAAAAAATTCTTCAAATCAAATAATGAAACTATCAGGTGTACAACTTTGCTTCCGCCGTTTTCCAATAGGTGGCTGTACCGGCTGAGGCTGGTTAAAATACATAGATGATAATGCCTTTAAAGTGAGTGTGTACAGTGCCTAACGAATTGTCATCGCCGTTTCAGTGACAGTGACAGTTGTTCTTGTATTCGTATTATTAAAACCGGGTGAAACCATCACAGGAGATCGCTACCGAACGCAACTGATGCGCCTTAGTCGCACGCTTAAAGAAAAGCGGCCACAGTATCAAGAGCGACATGGCAAAGTCATCCTCCAACACGACAACGGCCTCACGTCGCAAAAAGGCCAAAAAGGTAAGCACTTTTTCGCAATAAAGCTTTAAATTTTAGAAAAAACGGCGGAAGCAAAGTTGTACACCTAATATGATAAAATTTTATTCTAATAATCTCTTTCATACTTTGTGATATTTTTGGTAGAAATTTTGAGATCAAAAGTAACAAAAAAGCAAGCTAGCTCCACTGCTTCGTCTTAAGCCCCACCAGACGACGCCAAATGTGGTGGAATGTGCATAAACGTGATGGTGTTCCAAGTAACAATTCGAATGCCTTATGGTTTTGATTATAATTTATAGAAGTTTTGTGATTGATTTTTCAATCACTACCTGTTTTATGACAACTATAATAAGTGTCTCTTTTAACCAGTTATATCATTGTTTTCAAAGCTTCTATAAAACCCTTTACCTACACTAACAACAGAACTAAAAATAAAACAATTTGTACTAGAATAAAACCATGCAAACACTCTTAATATTGCTTTCAAACATTTTCTTTAAAACATTATTGTCAGTTAAATTCTTCCATAAATCTAGTTTTGTGTGTGTGCGTGTTCATTGGATGACAATTTCACTCAGAGCAAATTTGAGGGTTCTAAAGTACATTTATGACACATTAGTTGTAGGCTATTTGATTTATTGCTTTTTAGGTTAAGTGTAATTTGCATTAAAGGAAATTTCATGGCCGCCATTATGATGTTCTATACCATAGCATTTATTAACATCAAAGAAACTTCGAAATGCAAAAACGAGGAAGTATGATGGACTTTCATGATTCGTTTTCAGAATGTATGCACAAGTTTTAACGCCACGAAATAGTTTTATACAAAAATGACGATGAATCACGAAAAATAATTTTCATAAATCATGAAGAATATCGCAAAAACCACATTTATTTCAAGGTGATTAGTTATAACTCTTTTTTTTATCCGTACATTCACGATAAAAATAAAAGCGCATGAAGTTTTTACGTTCGGAAACAGTCTCAAAACAGTAAAAAATCTAATATATTCTTACTGATTGCATTCAAAGTAGACATGACACACACATTGTCAAGAAAAATATTATCAAAACGTCAGTTTTTTCAAAGCGGAATTCATTCCATCCAAATAAATTTAATGTTGATCGTAAAGCTGGTTTCAAAATTTTCTTGAATTTGGAGTTTTAAAGCAGGTTTATGCTGATTCTTCATTTTGATTTATAAACCTTATGAAGAATGGTCCACTTGGCAGGAACATACTCTTATAGAGGTTTTCAGTAGGCTTTCGTGGAGTTTAAAGTTTTATTGCAAGATTTATTATGTAACATTGAAGACAGCTACAAGTATTTATTGATATTAAAAATGTTACTTGGGTATGTGCATTGATTAAAACCAAAAATTTAATTTCTTAAAATGTGAAGTCTTAAGATGAAAGCCATACGGTTTTTATCTGAAGAAGTGTGTGTGGTGAAAGCGTTAACGAAATTGGTGAGCTTCTGAGCCAGTTTTCGCTTTCGAACAATGAAATTTAATAAAAAGTCGAACATAATTATGAAGAGACATGAAAATTAAAAATGTATCATGTATTGTGAGCGGAGTTTTAGTGAATAGTTTGCATAGAAATTGAACAAAAGTGTGAATTAAAGCAAAAATAAACACAAAGAAATATACATGTATGTGTAAGTCGGGAGTTCATTTTATTTTGATGGTTTGTAGAACCTTAAACACTGTTCGGAATATTTTTTTCGAACGCGATGCAGCAAAATGATAGCTAACGTTCGTTTCGCGCAAATTTCGCATAGAGAAATGTGCACAAAGCTAATCAAATTACTCTAGATTTGTACTAAACTGATAATTTTTACCTTCGATTTGCAAAGAAGCAATCTTAATAGCTCTTTTGATAACATTTATAGCCATGAAAACGGCTGATTTTGTATAATGTTCCCCATCGTTGTCCACTTTTCGTTTTCTTTTTTCTCCAATGCAAACGACAACAACCATGTTGCAATCACTTTTGTTTGAAGCGAAACTCACACTCCAAATATCCAACAGCAGATATGGTCACAGAAGAACTAGTTGTTATTTCTGTGTTTAGGCTTGAGGAACGGAACCTCATATTCGCCATTGACTGAAGCACTAGTTTAATAATGCCGGGTGTTTTTCCACTGTCTTGGCGTAGATGGCAGCCTGCGCACTCGATGTGTCTCCGTGCATGGATTGTCATAGACTGAAGCTAGCAAACTTTGCCAAGATGGAGTTAAACCCCTAAGGTTTCTTTTTCCAACAAAAAATAGAAAAAAAATCAGGCCCAAATTTGAATTTTTTTTTGTTAGTTTATTATTTTTTTCATTATATTAACATTAAAGGTTGTTTTATGGTCGCTTATATGAAAGCTAAGAAAAAGACGAACATTTCATGTCTTGGACGAATTTTTGTATCTTCATTAGATTTTACAGTATAGGCTGTTGAAAAAAGGCTCTTTTTCGAAAACGCGAAATTTCAAAAAATCATATCTCGAAAATTTCACGTACCAAAAATAAAAAAATACGTGCCGAATATTTATACTATATTGATTTATACTGCTTGCAACAATAATTGCTGGAAGAAAACAACTTCTTAAACCATTACCATTCGAAGAAGTTCGTCGAAATAAGCAAATTTGTAAGTGATAATTTCATTATTTTTTTTCTCGGAGATGACTTAACTGATTTCTACACAGACTACAGACTCACATGAACAGTCCTATGTTCCCATATAAGGTTTCTGGTTAAGGTCCCATGAAAACTGTTTATTTTTTAATCAGATCCGACTTTTGGTTCAGGAGATACAGGGTGATAAATTTCACATAAATTTAACGGGTTTATCGAGTTCACGGCTTTTAAGAGTTGATGACCGAATAACTGGCTGACTTCGGCTACACTGATTTCCGAATTCATTTTCCAAAAGTATCGGAAATAGTGTAACTAAAAGAAGGCCAAAACGAATTTAATAAACAAAAATTGGTGAATTTTATCCGACCACGACTTCCAATTTTGAAATTATAGGGGGATGAGTTTTTAAAATTCAAACCGTCATAGAAGATGACGAACCAAAAAAAAAATTTTTAAAAGTTGGGCTCAAAACAATTTCGATTTGTTCATCATACTAATTCATGGACATACGAACTATTTTATGGTAATACTGGTCTCTGAATACCGTTTCTGGAAGTACCATAAATAATGACAAAAACTTTAAAAAGGAGCTTACTTCTACATCTCAAGGAATGCTTAATCGATTGTCACACGTTTCGATTAAAAGAAATAATTTTAAGGTTTCACACAATTTATATCTTCGATTCGTCTTGAAGTTCGAAAGTTACAAGTGATTTAAATGTTAAACTGTCATTTAAAACAACGGCTATTGAAATAATTTCATGAAAACTAAAAAATTAGAGGGTTGTATTCAAGACACGACCGAGCACAATAGCATTAAAAATGGAACGTTTCTAGGGTCTTCATAAATAATACAAAAATAAAGATGATAATGATGATGATACACTAAACTAAAAACTTATTCAATTGACTAATTACAAACTTGCTCTAGTTTAAGCGCTTAGATTGTTAGCGAATGATAAAATTGACAATTAGATTCTTTCTTGATAATTGATTCTATTCAATTTTGATCCCTTTCCACAAATTTTTACATTGTTAAGTTTTTAAATAACGTCCTTTAACTAGAAGTTAATTATGATGAATTCATAGTTACTTGAAAGCTCAATTTTAGATATAAACAACCTAAATATTTAAACCTGAACAAATTAAACTATTTTATTTTACGATAATCATTTTCGAGAAACGTACAAACTTATTAATTTTATAAACAGTTAGTCGATCCAAGAGAAAATTTTATTTTTGTGTTAACGAAAAATGTTGTACCAATAAACTCAGTAATAGTGTAATTTTATTAATCCTTCTTCAAAATCGTCGATAATATTCGGAAAGTGTCGGTAAATAATATGGCAACAATACGAGGAAGAAAACATGTGATACAGTCCGCATAAAATATTTAGTTACTTACATTGATTCTCGCTTTGGCATATTAGGAATATACGGAATGGATACGCAACAAAATTACGAAATTTTGTTCATATTGTAACTTGATGTTATTAACACATAAATGAACATTGTCATAGTTACAACGCGTGTAGCGATCAGACGCTTATTGTTTCGAAGCAAATAATAATTGAATTGAAACTGGCGGTAAACCAAATTCTACGAGGGTTCCTATTCAAACGATACATGTAAAATCGCAGGTAAACTTATCTCGAGTTTATCTTTGATACTATACGATATTCCATCTAAATGTACTGTGTATGTGAGCCTGTGAAACTCATTTATACTACTAAACCGAGAAGGCTGCTTTTAAATAAGTTTCAGAATTTAATTTTGAATCTTTTGAAGCATTTAATTCCTGGTGGGACAACAACTTGTTCAGTCATATTGTCACGTTTTGTTCGTATGGGAATGGAGATTTAAGTATGCAAACAGATCCGTTGACAAATTAAAACATTTTTAAGCTTACAATATTGAAGCTTTGGAACCATTTAAATTAGGAAATCATCGAGGAACAAGCGCTGCAAGTTAAATCCGAAAAATCTATCGCCGATAATTCTAAATTGGCCTGATAGTTACCAGAGAACCAAAATAAAATACTCAATTCAAACCAATTTTTCAATGGTATACAATTGAAATATTCAAATGAAGTTAGCTCATAAGTTTAAGTTAAATGTTTTCGAATCGATTGGTTGTTAAATTATAACAATCCATCAACAAATGACCGAGTTATTAACGTTCAAAATTATGACACAAAAAAGTTACGCGACTATTTTTGAAACTTTTAATTGACACCCGGCCCCATATAGCGAAGAGTAAGGCATTTTTAATGCCAAAACATCGAATAATATTTACGAAAAAAAACTACAGGGTACTATTGAATTTCGTATACATTCGACCCCCGGATCCGGAATTTCAGGAGGGATTGTGTTCAAAATTTCAAACTGTTTCGATAATACTAGTTGAAGCTCGAACAAACTTTTTTTCGTTTTCTTTCAAGAATCAAAGGAAAGTATTTTGAAAAATACCAAAGTGTTATGTACTGGGGAACAGAATATGAGTGATATGAGAAAGGTATTTTTTAGAGTGCTTCAACTTTTTAGTACAGCTTTTAATAGCGAATTTGGAGTTACCAAGCGTAGCAGCGATCCAAATTACTTTATTACTCAGGTATTTCCAGTTGTCAACGCCAGTCTTTTGTCAATGTCTTTTTCTTTGAAAATCACGCCTGAACATGATCGGCTTTTTTCTCACCCGTTCATGAAAAGAAACATGCAAGCATCCCTTCACCAACAGCAATATCATATTCAGCGGATAAATTTAGAGCATCAAACACATGTTCCTGTCAGTTGTAGCTTATTAGTAGAGCTCTGGTTTGCCACTAACATGAACCAGGCATGAATTTGAGACCGGCACGTTCCAGAATCGAGTCGGATGTTTTCCGTATGCCGTTGCCAGTCGACTCGTTGCCGTCTCTGCCAATGCTGCGAAGAAAGATTACATCTGAATATCCATTCGGTTCTGTTTGTGCGAGTGACAAAGTTGTTATCGCAGCCTACTGGTATTAGATGCCATTTTTGCTATTTTGTTCGGAAATGGATGCTCTCCCGTACAAGCATGTAAAGAATTTCCGCATGAGCTTTGCGGTGCAAGATGTTTCATCGAGTTTCCCGAATGGGAGGTTTCGAAGTAGGCTAAAAAGTGAGATGTTGTCTAAAACAAACAAACGAACAACAATTGAGGTTTCCGTTGTTCGCTAGAAAGTAAGGAAGTTAAACCATTACAGAAAAATTAGCGCATGATAATTTGATATTTCAATTTTCGGGATTTTGTGTTGTCAAGCAATGTCGGAAAATTGGTTGTTTACCGCAAGTGAACTCAATCCAGTGTGTTTTTTCTTCCAAACACAACACGCAATTCATGGCTGTGAGCTGAGCGCACAGCTCAGCTAGGAATGCATAACGAGAATTTTATTTTTACTAAATAGAATTGTTCTGTCAGAACCAATTGCGAATCCTGAACAATTCGTAATCTGCTTAGCGAGTGAAACTTTCGACGTTGGCAAGCAGCACAAAAAAATAAGAAATAATTTCATTTATTATTTGCTTTTCTAGCGTGGGATCGCACGCATTCGAGATGTTGACCTGGGTTGCTTCATTGGTATTCGCTGCAATCAATATGTTTCAAGAGTGCACAAAACAAACTAAAATAACAATAAATTAATTGAGGAAAACATTTATTACCGTGACGCGAGTGTGGTTCGTTTTCCCATCAACTAACAAAATTTAGAAGGTGGCACAGTATTTAGCACAGCTTCGGAGATTTTGTCGTGATCTACTTCACTATCAATGTGTTAGAAACAGGTGGGGGAAAAATCACATTGCTTCACTATGGGGCTTCTTTTTAAAATTAACCTTTTGAGAGAGTGGTAAGTTTTTGATCGTGAATATCTCTTGTTGTAACTAACGTATCAACATAATTTTTACTACATTCCCTCGGAAATATGATCACACACACCGAAACCCACACCCACATCAGATAGGTGTAAAAGAATTTCATTGTTAGAACACTTTTTAACAGCGATTTGCGTTGCCAGCGTGCACCAGTACAATTCGTCTGAGCTGTGTTTGAAAACTCCGCTTCTCAGTAAAGTTCTCCGAAATTTGAGTCGAAATTCATTGTGAGTTCCAAATGCATCTACTGGTTCCGCCTGGAATCGATTGTTTCATCTTGTTTGGAATCCAATTGAAAATCACACACATATCTAACAGAAATAGCCAACCTGAAGCAATTGTGAAACATGCCAATTATAACAAGTATTAATTGCTGCTTGGGAGTTTATAAACCGGAAAATTACTTAGGAAACATGTATGCTGTTCATTTGGTGCCCTTATTCAACCATATGGTTCGAAATAGCGGCGCACATGGGCATTCGTACAAAACAGTGCGTTGCGTTCAAACGATTTTAATAACAATCAAGTATTCGTAAGGAGTGTATCGAAAATAAGCTATCCACAAATTTTTCTTTCAAATTATGATAAAAAACGATGTTTTATTCAAACTAAATATTGATCCTTTATTGTACGAAGTTAAACTTGAGCATAAAGAAACCTGAATGAAATTTAAGTTATTCCTTCACGAATTTTCGAACTTTTGATCGAACGCTCTTCATCAAGTTCCGGACAAGTGTTGCATCGCATTTTTTTGACGCTCGAGCCCAATTTTTTTTGAACTCCTGCATGTTCCCAGCTGCCTAACCAGTCTTCTTGAAGACCCTCTTCACGATTGCCCAGTAACGTTCGATGGGTCGCAGCTGAGGGCAATTTGGTGGATTGATATTTTTCTCAACGAAATTTATACCCTTTTCCACAAGCCAATTGAGAGTGGTTTTGACATAGTGAGCCGACGCCAGATCCAGCCAAAACAGTGGAAGTGTACTATGCTTCTTATATAAAGGCAGCAATCTCTTCTGGAAACACTCAGATCGATAGATTTCTGCATTTATAGTTCCGGTAGTGTAAAAAATGGTTGACTTCAAACCACAGGAACATATTGCTGGCCATACCAGTACCTTCCGATTGAGTTTCTCCACTTGAATCGACCTGTCCGCATCGCTCACATCCTCCCCAACGACGATAGTAAAGTATTGTGGACCTGGAAGGGTTTTAATGTGGAACACATTTTTGTTTTCTATATAGGCGTGCAAATTAGAAACCCCAAAAAAAACTACACGTAAAAATGTGGTCAGGTTTTGAACAATCACAGCTCAGTCAATTTTGTATCAATTATTAATATTATGTCACCATTTGATTGGAAATATTTCTACGTATTGATTTGAATGTTCATAGCCATGTATTTTCAATTATAATTGATTGAAAATTGATTAGTAGCGAGCAGTGTTCTATTTTGTCTGCAAAAAATCTCCGGCATATCGGATTTCCCTGCCATAGTCGACGGTTTTGAAGGAGTAAGCGATATATCAAAGGGAAAGCATCGCTCTGATTGGTCAATCGATGCAAAACTGAACCTGTTTGAAGCACGGGAATCTATAAATAGAAGCGAAATTATAGCTAACGTTTCAGTCCTAAACGTAGCATGCTAGAGGTAGGTTGTTGCTAGACAGCAAGACAAAATGTGCCATAAAACGATTTGAAGCTTTAATTGGTATGCTCTGATCTTGTGTCATGCAAGATTGGATGAAATTCCATGTTATGTCGTTTCGTCTGAGAAATTGACAACTACCCCAGGGTACATGTTGAGTGCGTAAGATTAATTTCTAATTGATATAAGATGAACTCGATTGATAATGAGAAAAAGTTTATCGCTTTAACCGAAATCGCAGAATCGTAGAGAAACTTAACGCTATAAAAATAACTGCTATCATACAAAACTTGAACACAAGCTTGGCGAAGAGAAGCTTAAATATCGATATCTGTATCGCAAGTATATACAAACATCTAATTGCATACAGTTGGGCTATTGATGTAATTTCATCGGCTACAAAACAAATACAAATCACGTCAAATAGAGTCTATATTCTCGGTTCGCTTGTTCGGTGTTGGTTCCTAATAAAGATCAATCAAAGAAGACTCTCGTGCATTTGCGAATTCAAAAGTGTGACGATTAATTGAAAATGTCGATCATTAAAATTTTTGGTTGCCTTGTTCCACATCAATGGCTCGAGCAGCCCCATGGGGTTGATCCTTGTAGTTTTTGAGTCCTCTTTTACATAAGTCTCATCGTCCATCAAAACGCATGCATCCAGACCCTGCAAAAGACGCGAATACAATTTCCGGGCCCTTGTTGCTGCTTGCTTCTTCTGTTTAACACTTTGTTCCGAGATTTTCTTCTTCTTGTAGGTCTTTAGGTGATTTCGCCTCTTGATACGCTGGACCATTCCGACACTCGTTCCTGCTGTTTTGGCAAAATCACGTATTGACATTGATTTGTTCTTCATGATTAGAGATACAACTTTCTGGTCCAGTTTCGGGTTGGAAGAACCGGGTTTTCTGCCTCTTCCTGGTAGCTCATCCTAAGAATAATGTTCCCCAAACTTATTAATTATGTTTTTAACACTGGCATGATGAATTCCAAGCCGCTTCGCCAATTTTCGCATAGTAATACCCTTCTCACTTAGCCATGTGTCCAGAACTTTAATTTCCACTTCCTTTTCAATGCGCGACATTTTGAAAACGCAGAGTTTCAATCGCACAAACAAGTAAAGAATCGAAAGCTGACAGCCAAACGCACAGCATGCTGCGATCTGAGCATAAAAAACCATCATAAATACATGCGTACAACACAAATGTATGTGGATAGCTTATTTTCGATACACTCCTTATCTTTCTTTTCGCAAGTCAAACAATCAGTGAAGATCTAGCATACATTGAGTAGAAAATTTCCAATTCCATACAAAACAATTTTCTAGGTGTTCTCCATTTCTTAAGTATTTAAGGATTTAAGTAAATTCGTGAAAGTATCCGGAACCCGACTCGAACCCGAACCTGACCCGTACCCATTAGTAGAAATTCTTTTTTTTCCCATAAATACGTTAATTTCTTAAGGCAGTTTACATAAGTTTTTCTTCGCCGTAGCATCACTTTTACATAAAATTCTTATCCTAATTTAATTCTAACATAGTCACAACGATTTAAACTTATTAAAACATATTCCTCTTATTACTTAAATATCATCTTAGGTAACTCGTCATTAATTATGAAATCTACTCGGAAATATTATTTGAACCAAACGATTAACTTCTATAAATTATAAAATAAGCTGATATTTTCAGACATTTTGTTGATAATTTCATAAACTGTTTCGAGTTTGTTTGTATCATTACATAATTTTTATTCTAATTTAGCTATTGGTTGAACTCATGGACGCAGCTGGAATCAGAACTAAGTCTTAAAAGGGGCCTACATTAAATTGAAACTCCAATAGTAGAAATTCTTGAATGATTAATTAGCAATAATACATTTTGAATAGATTCGTTTAGCGTCTTAAAGACTGTCCCAGAAAGTATGGACGCAACCAAAAACCGCTGCCATTTCGCAATGGTTCAGAATCTGTCAATTTTTATGGCTGCGTCCTGTTGTTTACACTCTTCTCTAACCACTTGTGCAGTTGTTTATTCGTTTTCATTAGTTTGTTTCGAAATGCGTGGACTTTCAGCAGAACAACGTCGAAAAATTGTGTACAAATGGTGCACAGAACGCGGACTGTCACTGAGAAAGATAGCAAAAATGGAAGGAGTAAGTGAAAAACCCGTGCGAAATGCAATCAGGAAGTTCGGTGACGATAACACCTTTGAGGGTAAACCTAAAACGGGTCGAAATAAAGATCCTGCTAACCCTCAGTTGGATAAACGTATACTGAAGGCGTTCGAACAAAAGAAGGAGGTTTCAGTTCGGGATGTGGCCAAACAAGTGGGCACTTCGAGGTCAAATGTTCTTCGTGCTAAAGAACGTTTGAATCTTCGAACCTATAAGAGGCAGAAACAACCAAAACGTAGTCCGAAACAAGAAGCATCGATCAATCCGAGGGTTCGAAAGTCGTACAATACTATTCTTGCTGGATATTTGAACTGCATAATCATAGACGACGAAACCTACGTGAAACTCGATTTCAAATCCTTGCCGGGACCACAATATTATACGGTGTGAGAAGGGCAAGTGTTAAACCAGTCCGAGACATCGATTGAAGTCGAAAAATTTGGTAAGAAAGCTCTGGTCTGGCAAGCAATTTGTAGCTGCGGTAAGATTTCGAAACCTTTCATCGCCACTGCTTCAATGAACAGCGAAATATACATCAAGGAATGTTTACAAAAACGACTTCTACCCATGATTCGAAGCCACAAGGATCCTGTTGTCTTCTGGGAAGATCTTGCTTCTTGCCACTACTCGAAATCAACGGTAGAATGGTATACTACCAAAAATGTCACTTTTGTCCCAAAAGACATGAATCCACCAAATTGCTCACAACTTCGACCAATTGAGGAATTTTGGGCATTAACGAAGGCACATCTTAGGAAACACTACAACAACCATTCAACAGTTCGAAAAAGATTGGGAAACAGTGTCAAAACTTGTCGCCAAGAAGTCTGTACGGAATTTAATGAGGAACGTTCGCAAGAAGGTGCGCCAGCTAGTCTACAATGGCTAAGTAGCAAATGTTGAGAATAGTATTCTGTTGTTGTAGTCTAATATTATCAGTATATCGAATAAAATTTGAATATCTAACACTTGTAAATTATTTACAGCGAAATCAAAGTGCGTCCATACTCTCTGGGACAGTCTTTAGATTTAAAATGCAAATTGCACTTTGAGAGAAATCAAAAAGTACACAAATAAATCGAGCTTCGATTTCATATGGCCACATGAAATTTGTGGCTCGCCGTACCGCCCCGATGAGGCTCTCAATAACTTTTTCTTACTTCATCACGACAAAAATACATTGATCAACGGTCATTTGCAGGTTAGGGAGATACTTTTTCCGGTGTAGGGAAAGTGCCCCAGACATAGGTTCGTGTATTGATCTTCCTGGGAAAGCTAATTGAAAAACAATAAAGTCATTCTTAATGACAACCCTTTGTTTTTAAGTGTTTATTTCACAACTTACCGAGCACCACTTGTAGCGTTGTATATCCGGATCATGCCAAAAGCGAAATTTCTAATGTCACGTAAAGATGTATTTGTATGGATGTGTAATTAATTCTCGATAGCAGTATCACGCATAGATTCAAAATTATCTTCTACTCCACATGTCAACTCTAATCCTCCCATAAAATAGGTTTCCTTCCGTTCCGTTCCGTGCGGTTCCGATTCGTGCTCTTGTGTGGTCCATTCCATCAGCATCAGCGGCATACCAGCGTCCGCATGTGTGTAGGCACGACACCGCAAACAGCCAAAGGACAGACACCGTCAGCCGTGATTTTCATATCAATGTCATATTATTTGTCTTTGTCTTGGCGCGTACGGGAAGCACACACTTAGCTTCTTGCTTTTTGTTTTATTATACGACCATCAATTGCCTCTATGGTTGGGTGAAAATTTGAAATTTCCCAAAGTGGCTGATTTATTTAGACAGCGTCTCGGAAAAGCAAACAGTCTCACTGCGGCAAGAAGCTAGTTGGAATGGTTTTTTTTTGGTTGAAAAGCTTTTCCGGCGAAGACTATAAATGAAGATGTTCAACAAGCCAGGTAATAACTGACTGAGGATGATCCGAGGGGGCGAGACGCGACGCCCCTCGCAGTAAAAATATGTAACCAATTTTAAACATTGTCACGTAATTTTTCAACGATCTCAGCCACTCGTTGGAATTCCGATGCGACTGACTTGCCGATGGTTGGATCGCCGGAAAATTTAAATCGATAAAACACTGAACCCAACGACGTTTGCCAGCCGTCAGTTACATCGCAGAACACGAGAATTTTCACGCCCGACCGTGCTCGCCGTGAACGCGTGTCCTGCCTGCTGTTTACGCACTTCCGCTGACAGATCGTTAAAACACATTTAGTTATGGCCCTATCACCCCACCGGGACCGCTTGGCTGGAATGAGCAATCGATTCCATCAGCGATTCTGGCCTTCGTATCATTTATGGCTCCGATTCCGCGAACCTAAACTGCCAGATGCTAAGTGGCATTTTGTTGTATCGGTGGATAGATAATCTAAGCATCTGAACGAGTCACGTGAGTCATGTTACAGTCGTAACATTTAATGACCATCCACTGGACTGCAGTGATTGAGTGAACTGAGTTGGATGGTACTTCCGTTGTCGTCGTCCTCGTCGTCTTCAATGGCAATTGATTGGTTAATTAGAAGCTTTCGTAAGGAGCGTCGCTGTTGAATTTTGCCATTTGTTGATTGCTTTGATCTACGGAATGATGAATAATTTGGGTCTTTGTCACGGACATCCGTGTCAAGTCTGTATTTTAATTTGTTCACGGACGTGACAGGAATTAAAGCGTGCAAAATATGCCGTCTTTTATTAATTGAATTTTTTATTAATTTTCGAACCCATACTTAGCATACAGAACAATTGTTTGGTAAGTGCTACGACCCTAGTGACACTAAGAATTAACAGCTTGTCATGGTTGGTAGCAATGATCCATGCCACGCTTCTGTGGCTCCAAGGAAAATACGTTTTCTCAAAGCAAAACATGATTTGAAAGCTTAAAACCCGACTGAACAATACTCCGCACATGTTCAGACTGTGCCCGGCCAGTAAGTCATCTTAGATCATATAACATCATTTCCAGTCGTTCGCACCACACGCGAATAGCTCTTGGTTCCTGGCAATATTTTCTGGCTACCTAGAGGTTCATTGATTCAGGCTACCTGAATCACTAAACAGTCTACTTGAAGACTAACAATTAGTCAGCCTTTATCAAGGCTATACAAAGAGTGATATTCTAATATAATCAGTCTTTTTTAAATTAGTCGTCTTTTTCCAAAGAATTATTCTTCGAACTAATCAGTCTTCATTAAGACTACCACAAAATCAGTCTTTATCAAGACTTATCCAAACTAGGAGTCTAGTCGAAGACTAATTTAGCCTGCGTCCAACCGGAAAGGTAACAAGCCTAAGGCTAAGAATAATTCAATGCGGAATAAATCACAATTCGTTATTTAAAATTTTCAATTCTAATAACATTCACGATCTTATAGAATCTGAATGTAAAAATAAAAGACAACGGCGGACGGATTTCCCTTCCGTTGATCCTATGCTGTCTAACAATATTTACGAGATTCTTCCTGAATCCGATTGTAGCGACATAGAAGAAAATTCTTCAAAAATTCCCAAAATGGACGCTTGTCGTTCTGGGAAGAAACATCAATCTATGCCACCAGTGACGGTGATGATTTCCGACTTCAAAGCATTCCGTACTGAGCTTTCTACTTTTCTCCCGGAAGTAAAAGTCTCATTTCAAATCGGACGAAGAGGAGAATGTCGAGTCTTGGTTGATGGATTGGAAGATTACGAACGTCTTATTCGATATTTGTCTAAGAAACTTCATAAGTTTTATTCATATGATATAAAATCAGACAGACCCTTCAAGGCTGTCTTGAAAGGCTTATCAAATGATCAAAGTATTGATGAAATTAAAAATGAACTAAAAGAATTGCTTGGTTTTGCCCCTTCCCAAGTAATACTTATGAAAAAAAGAACGAATGGTACTTCTAAAGCACGCTTTGGAATTTCCCATGAACTTTGCCTAATACTCTTCAATCAAAGTGATGTAAACAATTTGAAAACTTTAGAAAAAATACGTTACATTTCCCACATTAAAATTCATTGGGAACATTATAAACATAATGGTATTGCGAACTTGACGCAATGTCGTCGTTGCCAAGGCTTCGGCCATGGAACCAAAAATTGTCATATGGATATACAGTGTTTGAATTGTGGTAAATCGCTTTCGAAAGACGTTTGTCCAATGAATGAAACCACTGATAAATTTTCATGTTTAAATTTCGATGGAATTCATAAATCCAATTATTTGAAATGTCCTGTCAGGGAAAAAAATTTAAACGCTCGTTCGCTTAGACAACAAGTCAAATCAACGACCTTAAATTTACAGAACATACCTAAAAATCAAAAAAACCTTTACAAATGCCACGCCTAATTCTTCTAAGGCACTTATTTCTTCGAATTGAAAACAAAAAACAGGTACACCTTTCAATTCGTCTTCTATCGAAAACAATTTATTGACAGGTAGGTCGATCTCGTCATCATCTTCTTCTAATGTCAGTTATGCTACTATAACAGGTAGAAAACTACCACTTAATTCTTCTAATATCAATAATCAAAACACAGGAATGCCTTCTAGTTCATCTTCTAACGAACACAATTTATTAATAGATGATCGGCTAAATCATCTTCTTCTAATGGCAGTTACACTAGTGTAACAGGTATACGTCTACCTACCAATATTCCTTCAATGCCATTCGCTTCTTTAAACGAAGTCGATTTAGGCGATATAACGGAAAATAAAATGATCTACCTACAAGATCAACTTTTTCAAATGATCATCCGAATGAATTCGACTTCATCACTATTTGAAGCATTTCAAATCGGATGGCAATTTGCCAATAATATTATAATGAATTTAAAATTTAACAGTGATGTTAAATAATTATTTGAATATTTTAAATTGGAATGCTCGATCTTTAAAATCGAGTGAAGATGAATTTTATAATTTTCTCAAAGTTCACAAAATTCATATTGCCATTGTGACAGAAACATTTCTTAAACCAAAAGTCAAATTGAAAAGTAATCCACATTATGTGGTTCATCTATTTGACAAGTTTACTGGAATGGGTGGTGGAGTTGCCATTTTTGTCCAACGGCAAATTGAACATGGAATTTTACCTTCTTTCAATACTAAAGTTATTGAAAGCTTGGGAATCGAAGTTGAAACCATTCATTGAATTTATTTCATCGCTGGAGCATATTTGCCATTCCAATGCACCGGCAAACAATTAAATTTATTCAAAGGCGATTTCCAAAAACTCACAAGATATCGACTGAAATTTTTCGTAATAACATAGGGGACTTAAATGCTAAGCATGTCCAGTGGAATTGTAGGCAAAATAACAGTAATGGTAAAATACTTCATAATCAACTCTCAGCCAGAGCTGCAAATTGTCATTCATGTCAAATGACCTTGACAGACTGATTTGCTTTGCTTTGCTTTGGTAGAGCCTGGTTGGCAGCAGTCCAGTGACATAAACTTTCCAATCTTCGTCGTGCAAAGTTGCTAGTTGATAGTGACATTTAGCAGCTCTGCTCTCAGCACATGCTGACTTTGACTCAGATCGTCTTCCTGTAACATTCAGACTTTCCAACGAAGCTTTAATTAATCCAATTAGTTCTATATTCAACTATCATAGAGCTAATTGGTTGGATTACAGATCTCACATTGAAAATCATGTGGATCATGAAACTATTTTAGAAAATTCTGCGGACATCGACACAGCAATTGACAATTTGAATCATTATATTATCGAAGCTAGAAATCTTTCAGTTCCCAAAGCTCAAACTAAATTAAATTCTCCTATCATCGATGACAATCTTCAACTGCTCATTCGGTTGAAGAATGTTCGTCGACGACAATATCAACGTTCTCGTGATCCTGCTATGAAAAACATAGTTAAGGATTTACAAAAAGAAATTAAACATAGATTTACTCTTTTGCGAAATGAAAATTTCGCTAAAGAAGTTGAACAAATTAAATCATATTCTAAACCTTTCTGGAAACTTTCTAAGGTTCTTAAGAAACCTCAGAAACCAATTCCTGCTCTCAAGGAAGGAAATCAAATACTTCTTACAAATGGTGAAAAAGCTCAAAAACTTGCTCAGCAGTTCGAGAGTGTTCACAATTTTAATTTGAACGTTGTGAGTCCTATTGAAAATGAAGTCTCACTGAAATGTGATCATATTTCAACCCAAGTGTTATCACAAGATGACATTATTGAGACGAATTTTGATGAAATTAAATCAATTATTAGGAAACTTAAAAACATGAAGGCTCCTGGTAATGGTGAAATTTATAATATTCTTATTAAAAATCGTCCCGATGTTGCCTTGAGACTCCTGGTTAAAATTTTCAACAAGTGTTTTTCATTAGCTTACTTCCCAAAAAGATGGAAAAAAACGGATGGAACCTGATAAAAACCCAGCAGAAACATCAAGTTATCGACCAATTAGCTTACTTTCTTCTATCAGTAAACTTTTTGAAAAAATTATCTTGTTGAGAATGATGTCTCATATAAATGAAAGTTTAATTTTTTTACCGAGCAGTTCGGATCTTGTCATGAATATTCAACTACTTATCAACTTGTCAGAGTAACGAACATGATAAAATCAAATAAATCTTCTAGGTTATCCACTGGAGTTGCTCTTCTAGACATAGAAAAAGCATTCGACAGTGTTTGGCACAAAGGTTTAATAGCAAAAATGTCTGATTTCCAGTTTCCTATTTATTTGATCAAAATGATTCAAAATTATTTAACTGATCGTACTCTTCAGGTTAGCTATCAGAATTGTAAATCTGAATTGCTACCCCTACGAGCCGGTGTTCTGCAGGGTTCGAGCGTAGCTCCAATCTTGTATAATATTTTCACTTCTGATCTTCCAAATCTACCCGTTGGTTGTCAGAAATCGCTATTCTGTGACGACACAAGTCTGTTAGCCACAGGTAGAAATCTAAGAGTGATCCGCAGTCGTCTACAAAGAAGTTTAAATATTTTCTGTGATTATCTGTCAAAATGGAAAATTAAACCAAATGCAGCAAAACGCAATTAATTATCTTTCCTCATAAGCCAAGAGCTTCTTATCTTAAACCAAACAATAATCACATTCTCAAATTGAATGGCTTGGAATTGACATGGTCTGATCAAGCAAAATACTTAAGTTTAACGTATGACAAAAAACTTACTTTCAAGGATCACATTGAAGGAATCCAGGCAAAGTGTAATAAATATATTAAATGTTTATATCCTCTTTTAAACAGAAATTCTAAGCTCTGTCTAAAAACAAATTGTTAATTTATAAACAAATTTTCAGACCAGCCATGCTTTATGCGGTACCAATTTGGTCAAGTTGTTGTTCCACCAGGAAGAAAACGCTTCAAAGGATTCAGAATAAAATTCTGAAAATGATTCTGAAGCGTCCTCCCTGGTACAAACGAGTTACACAGGCTCACAAATATAGAACCATTAGATGTAATGTCACATAATATTATAAGCAAATTCCGACAAAAATCGATGCAATCTTCAATTGAATCGATTCGCTCTCTGTATTAGTTAGTAAGTTAGTATATAAGTTCCTTTTCCCCTTTACACAATACAACTAGGTTTAGAATTTTCCCTACACAAAAATCTCAGAATTGCGGAAACAAATAATAATGTCCTCATGGTAATAACCAAATCATGTATATAATAGGGCTGAAAAGTCACCACTTGTGGCTGAACACCCAATTTAAATCTTAATAATTTAATTTCAACTCATATTCCAATAAATAGTTATTTTAAAAAAAATGTTTTTTTCCGAATACAACTTCCGGTTTTAGAATCGCAGTGTTGAGTTTTGAATAAAAAACTACAAGGATCAGTCCCATGGAGTTGTTCGAGCCATTGATGTGGAACAAGGCAATCAAAATTTCTAATGATCTACAATCAAAAAGTTCAATAAATCGTCACACTTTTGAATCCGCAATTGTACGATAGTCTGCCTAGACTGATCTTGATTAGGAACCAACACCGAACATCGTTTGTCTTGATTTGTAATTGTTTTATAGCCTTCGAAATTACACCAATATCCCAAATGTATGCAATTATATCCTTGTACATACTACACACTTAAAAAATCGTGTTATTTTACATCTTATTAGATGCACATAAATGGAGCGTCACAGCTCACGTAAATTTACGTGGAAGAACATATAATATTGTGTCTAAAACTCCATGACATGCAATTCATTAAAATACAAAAAAAAATAGAATAGCAACTGCCGCGACTTGAACCAAGAATCATTGGATCGCAGGTACGTCTGTTAATCGACTGAACCACAGAAGCATGCATCTGCTTGGCTGGTAAAAGGTGCATTTAAATTAATACAGTTGCACCTGCTAACAGAACGCAAGTTACAGTCGAAACCAGTAAACTTCAAGCTCATCTAACATTAAGTCATTACAAATAAAATTTCCCGTCATTTGACAAATTAGGTCTTTATGAATTACATCGTATGACAGGTGACTTACACCTGTAAAATTCAATTTTTTTTTTAGTGTACCCTCTCTCAGCAGGCCGTTCTATTTTGTTGGTCGTTGAGCGCTTGTTGAACGACATACTGCACGAAATATTCGTTCAGTTTGCTGGAACGGTTTGTTGTTTTTTTTTCTCTTGCAAAAATAGTGTGAAAATTAGATGTTACCTTTATATAAAAAGAAAATTTGTTATTATACGTGAAGTAGAAGTATTGTACAGATATGTGGTGTTAGTTTAAAAAAAATAAGTGGAAAAAAACTTCGGAAATTCTCCAGTAAAACTAATCCAACGGAAATTAGTCTCAAGCAATCAAAATTTATCCTGGGATAGTTGTCAATATTTCAGGCGAAACGACATAACATGGAATTTCACCCGAGCTTGCATGACACAAGATCAGAGCATACCAAATGAAGCTTCAAACCGTTTTTTGTCTTGCTGTCTAGCAACAACCTACCTCTAGCATGCTACGCGTAGGACTGAAACGTTAGCTATAATTTTGCTTCTATTTATAGATTCGCGTGCTTCCAACAGCTTCGCTTTTACATCGATTGACCAATCAGAACGATGCTTTCCCTTTAATATATCGCTAACTCCTTCAAAACCGTCGTCTATGGCAGGGAAATCCGCGATGCCGGAGATTTTTAGCAGACAAAATAGAACACTGCTCGCTACTAATCAATTTTCAATCAATTATAATTGAAAATACGTGACTTGATACATTCAAATCGAAACTTAGAAATATTTCCAATCAAATAATGAAATAATATTAATACATAATTGATACAAAATAGCCCAAGCTGTAAGTGTTTAAAACCTGACCACATTTTTACGTGTAGTTTCCCTTGAGTTTCTGATTTGCACCCCTATATGGAAAATAAAGATCCACATCCAAAAATCACCCGTGAGAAAAAACTTCTAGACTATTCTTATTTTGAGGCTTTATTAGTTGATGGTCATAGAAACTCATTTAGGCTTTACCGGTTCCCGGTTCCGAGAGTCGCAGAGAAGGGTGGACCGATTTTCTCTAACTTGAATTCAAAAAAACGGTCTTATGAACGGCACCGGACCACAACCGACTTCCGGTCTTGCCTCATACCCATTAATCAAGACTCTTACGTCTAAGAACCTTATATAGCGGAATACAGTCAACTTAGGCGTACTTTAGTTTGTTGAAGACGGTTCGACCTTTCATAATTGATCCCAAAAGCGAAGAATAATTAACGTTTGAACAAACTACATTCCATTTAAGTAAATTGTCAAGAGTGACATTTCACGAAGAATTCGTTTTTCCTAAAAGAAAAACAAACAAGACGACGGCTCTATAAGTTGGTAGACACTGGGTAGATCTTGTACCTGATTCGCAGCACGCAATCCAGATGAAATTAGTTGACGGAAAATCAACAACCCATGTAATTACATTACCCCGAACTCTCTTCCCGCTTAGTTTAACACATTTAACAGCGGTGTTTCCATTCATGTTCCGAAGCGAAAGTCGTTGGTCGTTGGAAAGGAAGGAAAAAATCCAGATTGCTTCCACGGTCAGCCAAGCATGTGTTTACGTTTGACGGGTGGGGGGAAGCGGTAAAACGCCACTTCTGTCAACTTATTATCCTGACATTCAAATACTTATACTGCAGTGGTGCATCTTGAAATTATGCATCATTTTGTGCATCGCTTTTCTTAAGCACAACGGCAATGGCAGAAGTCCCGAACCAAAGATAGGACTTTTGTTCAATGGTTTCATATTTTCAGGGACTCAGAGCATTTGCAGCACCGATGTAGGAGAAAAGTCTGTACTTCGAGTGGTTGAAAAGCGAATCAGAAGCGAAAACATTTGCATGCTTTGGAAAATAGAGACAGTCCTGGGAGTGCTGCATTGATTGTGGGCGTGTATAAATACAATTTATACAATTTCATTTGGAGTCAAACATGCAGTGTGTTTGTATTTATTTTCTCTAGTGATTTGTGCTCTTATCCTACAACCGGTTAGGATAAAGTAGAAGAAAACCACAACAAACGGTGATAGATGACTGTTGTCCGAAGTCACTGTCTACATTTAAATGATACTCCACGAGTCCACAGTTAACTTCAGGTACAGCACAGCAGCTCAGGTGGGAGAGATGACTGTTTTTGTCTCCTGCTTCTTCGTTGCACTTATTCAGCATCCGCACCCAAATCCAGATCTCAGATTCACAGCTAAACTATTTTGGAGAACTCACAGAGTACACTCATTAAAATGCAGTAAATTTTCCGAAATCGAGTCACGACGAAGTTATTTATGTTATCATCACACACAGACACACCGGAGAAAACGAACATTGGCCCATAAAGATGGGGAAAAGTCGGTACCGAGAACGAATAAAAACGTACCACTGTTAGGCACAGACAAACGGACTGTACCCAAACGGAAAGTGAATGTTGTACAGTCTGACAAATGAAAACACAAACTCACCGGAAAACATTGCCAAGTTTACAGTTTATAATCAATTATTTGAATCATTATTCCGTCACAGTGACGGGTACATTTGTCTGTTCTGGTACTTCACAGAAGATACATACTTCTGTCTGATGTTTAGGCGCTCATTGCTGACTTAAGGAAATCTGTTTAAAGTTAGCAAGATGTTTACGCTCGGAGCAGAAGCTGAGTCCGTGTTGAACACTTTGAAAAGTGTCTGTACTTTGCCCACGGCATTGTTTATGTTTGCTACCTGCATTTAGTGCAATTGCTGAAAAATAAATAGCCTTCCGGGGACAGAAACACTGACCAGGGATGGGTATTAAATTTTTATTACGTCGATCGACTGAACCTATCGTGATTTGTTTGTTTCTGTCAAGCTCCCTTTTAGGAACAGTCTACTATGATTGGGTGCTCGTTAGTGCGACTCGGAATGGTTGCTTTTTCATGGAGTTTTCGTTTGAAGCTAAGCCAACCAGAAAACAACTTGACATATTCACCCCTATCCTGTACGTCGATCGATTCGAAATATTCCGATCGAATGTGAAATTTCCATTCTACATTCCGTTCGAGTTGGGTATGAACTCGAATATCATTCGTTCGTTAAATTTTCGAACATTACTCGATCGACTTGCGTACGTATTACTTCTGTTCGGTTTAGAATCGTTCTAGTTTGTTTATACAAGTGTGACGGTTTCGTTTACTAAGCAATGAATAATATAAATATTATAGAACGTGTAAGTTGTGTTGACAGCTTTGATGATTACTGTTCGAAATTTCAATTGTTCCCGAACGAGAGTCGATCGAAAGAATGCAAAATTCGATTGTGTAGATTCGTTCGTATCACAAATCCGTCGGATTGCAGAATCGGGGTGATAAGCTAAATTTCTTCTGAGTTAACTTTATGTGCGACACATACTGCTGTACTTTAAATTTACATGACATAAACTGATCAGTAGTAAAATTATACGTTTTGAGAAAACTTGAGCATGAAAAAATGAAACTGCCAGACACGCCTTGACCCTTCGCGAAATCAGAAACAGAAACAAAAAGCCTTTTTGCCTTTCTCTATAGAAAGGTATTAGAATTGCTGGAAAACCGACTTTCGAACGGAGCCTCGGAGACCCATAGTGTTATATACCATTCGACTCAGTTCGACGAGATCGGAAAATGTCTGTGTGTGTATGTATGTGTGTGTGTGTGTGTGTGTGTGTGTGTGTGTGTGTGTGTGTGTGTGTGTGTGTGTGTGTGTGTGTGTGTGTGTGTGTGTGTGTGTGTGTACACTTTTCGAAGATATTTGAACGCGCTCAATTTTCTCAGAGATGGCTGAACCGATTTTAACAAACTTGGGCTCGTTTGAAAGCTACTGTCGGGCCATTGATCAAGTTCGAAGATCAAACTGCTGTGACTTTTGGTTCCAGATATATGATGGTATAAGTGACGTAACCGACAAAACACATTGATTTTTACTGCGCTTATATATATAGGGGTGCCAAAATTTTGAGATCACCTCTATTTTCGTTAAGCTCTAGTGATCAAAAGTTTAAGCACCTCGAAAAAAGCCTTCATGCAAAATTTGAACTAAATCGGACATGCGTAAGGGGTGCTACCCGGTGGTAAAGGTTTGACAATTTTCGATCTTGAAAAAGCACCATAGGGGAGAGTACATGAAATTTCCAAAATCGAAAATTTTTTTTGTTGCCGAAACTCTTAAAACTGCATGAAACATCGAAATTTAGTGTCATCTCAAAAAAAATTTTTTTTGAAAAAATCAACTTTCTGGGACTTTTTTTCATATTTTTTCTAAGTCCCAAAAAGTCGACTTTTTCAAAAAAATTTTTTTTCGAGATGACACTAAATCTCGACGTTTCATGCAAATCTAAGCCTTTTGGCATCAAAAATTTTTTTTCGATTTCGAAAATTTCATGTATGTTACTCCCCCCTATGGTGATTTTTCAAGATATATGAAAATTCCACTAAGTGGAATAAGAAGGCTTTTTTGCCTTTCTCATATAGAAAGGTTATGCAATCACTGTGAAAACTGTGAACCGAGGCCCGGAGGGCCGAGTGTCATATATCATTCGACTCAGTTCGTCGAGTACGCAAAATGTCTGTGTGTGTATGTGTGTGCCATCTTTTCTCGGAGATGGCTAAACCGATTTTCACAAACTTAGATTCAAATGAAAGGTCTTGTGGTCCCATACAAAATTCCTGAATATTATTTGGATCCGACTTCCGGTTCCGGAATTATGGGGTAAAATGTGCAAGAAATTGTGAAAATAAGTGCACTAACTTTTCTCAGAGATGGCTGAACCGATTTTTACAAACTCAGGTTCAAATGAAAGGTCTTAAACTCTCATAAAAAATTCCTGAATATTATTTGGATCCAACTTCCGGTTCGGGAGTTATGGGGTAAAATGTGCAAAAAAAAGAAAATATGTGTTCTAACTTTTCTCATAGATGGCGCGACCGATTTTCACAAAATTAGATTCAAATGAAAGGTCTTGTGGTCCTATACGTAATTCCTGAATATTATTAGGATCCGACTTCCGGTTCCGGAATTATGGGTTAAAATGTGCAAAAAATTGTGAAAATAAGTGCACTAACTTTTCTCAGAGATGGCTGAACCGATTTTCACAAACTTGAGTTCAAATGAAAGGTCTTGAGGTCGCATAAAAAAATTCCTGAATATTATTTGGATTCGACTTCCGGTTCGGGAGTTATGGGGTAAAATGTGCCAAAAAAAGAAAATATGTGTTCTAACTTTTCTCATAGATGGCGCGACCGATTTTCACAAACTTAGATTCAAATGAAAGGTCCTGTGGTCCCATACGTAATTCCTGAATTTCATGCGGATCCGACTTCCGGATCCGGAAATATAGAGTAAAGTGGGTTAAATTTGTATACCATCACTGAAAATGGGGAAAAACCTTAAAAAAATTCTAAATCGACCTCAAATTTTTTCCAATTTATAGTTTTTATCAGTAGACGGTCAAACAAACCGATTTCGGTTATTCTTTCAAGAATCGCAGTATTATATATGATAGTATGATTGATATGAGAAAGGCATCATTACACCACTAGGTGGATTTAAACAGGTTTTTTAGATTAGAATCACTGTTCTCATACAAATAGGCAACGCAAATGTCAAGCACTAGTTTGAAAAAATGATGCTGACTATGTGACATAAACACTGAAGCATGCTTTTGTGAACTACTCGAATCAATGTGAATCAATTGGTGTCAAAATTAGTATCCAAAATTATTTAATAAAAGTATGAAACATATTTTCATGAGACTGTTATGAAAGAAGAGAAAGGCATTATCACACCACTAGGTGGATAAAGAAGGGTTTTTAATTAGCCTAGTGGTGTGATGATGCCTTTCCCATATTACTTATATTTCCAAAAATATCACTAGCAGATTCTTTCAAGAAATTTTGTTCTATCTTGAATAAAATAGGAAACTTTCTTTGGATTTGAACAAACATAACCATTTCAATTTGTAAACATTTATGTCAAGTTAATAAAAAATTCTTTATTATGCATAGCCGTACTAAATTATTAAACACACGTTACCCTATAGTTCTGGAACCGGAAATCGTACCCGGATGAAGTCAAACAGCAACCTAGACCTAGACTATAGGAACTTTGATTTGAGCCTATTTTTATGGAAATCGATCAAATCATCTCTGAGAAAATTGAGTGAGTCTCGTTTTAGAATTTTCGACCACTATTTCCGGTACTTCAGGAACCGGGAACTTAGAATCAGTATAGCTAGAGTCGGTTCGTTTAGTTAGTAACTAATATAGCCTGCAAATTGAATCAGTTTTGAGCCAAATCAAGAAGAATTTTACCCTTTTTTGCATCGTCGCTCTAAAAGACTATGTGCAATTTTAAACACACTTTACCCTATGAAAGCATGATAAAATTCAACAGCAACCTATGAGACTATAAGATTTTTTGTTTAATGAGTGCCATTATTTGACACATACTCACACACATACATAGGGGAAAGTCTTATAAAGCGCCCCTGCTAGCCACAATGCCCCCTTTCCTTTCTTAAACATTGAAGACTTTTCTGAACCAAAGTTTTATCACTAACACTATCTTTTCGTAGGATCTTTCTGCTATGCAAGTTTGGTGGTTGTCGTTTGTAGGAAAGTATGAAAAAACTAAAAATTTCATTTGGCAGCTTTTCGATGTAAAGTTTTGCTTCGACTAAATAGATGTTTTATCCGCCATTTCTATGACATACTGACTATCTCAAAACAGTAACTTTATGGACATTTCAAGAAGCATAATGCATCATTGTTGTGGGATAAAATGTCTTTTGTTGTGTGTCATGCCACTGATTTGTTGTGAGACATATTTTACGGCTGCTAGGGCATTATGTCTGAGGCGAGCGAAAAAAGCTAAGAATGTGGCCGCTGTGGAAAATGTGTTTATATCAATCAATTCTCATCTTTTCTATTGGAGTCATTGAAAATTATGTTCCTCATCCGTATTGCAATGAAATACTTACATTCTCGAGGAAAATATATCAATACACTTGGAAATATCTCAATGTTTTCTTAAGGGGGGCATATTATAACACTTTACCCTACACACACAGAGACATTGCTCAGCTCGATGAACTGTGTCGAATGATATACAACACTTAGCCCTCCGGGCCAATTTTGATAAGTCAATTTTTAAGTGATTTAAACTTTCTATATGAGAAAGGAAATAAGTGCACTTTATAGCAAAGTATCGTTATCATGATTTTGTGATAATACTAACAAGTAGGTACAAATTGAATAAAAGATTCATAAACTTATGAATGACGATTTGAACGTTTTTACACTCACCGCCCCACAATTTCGGAACCGGAAGTCGGTTCCGGATGAAATTGCACAAAATAGTGCAATTAAATCCATAGCTTTAATTTGAATCATGATTCGGGAAAATCTGTTTAACCGTTGCTGAGAAATCGAAGTAAGTTTCATTGTTGAAGTTTTTCTTCACTATTAACGGTGCTTTCGGGGACTAGTAAACAGGGGACTAGTAGTCCCAAAGCAATTTATATATTCATTAACTAACAAGATCTGCCACGTAAATGAATTTAGCAGTAAGTATTATAAAAATATGCACCTCGTTTCGCCCTTCGCTTGTGGAAAAAATGCTCATGAAATTGAAAATTTTTCACTAATCGCACGACCTGAATCAAAAGTCGGATCTGGATCAACTTTTCGGGAACTTTTTAAAGAATTTCAAAACCTTTTATTTGCTTCTTAGTTTGTGAAAATCGGTTAAGAAATTTCCGAGAAATTGAGTGCACATTTTTTCATAAATTCGCACTTTCTTCCTTGTAATTCCGGAACCGGAAGTCGGATCCCAATGAAATTCAGGAAAATTCTATTTGACCATAAGACCTTAGATTCAAAGTTTGTGAAAATCAGTTTAGCCATCTCTGATAAAAGTGTGTGACTATTTTTTTCCTTATTTTTGTGCATATCACCCCATGATTCCGGAGCTGGAAGTCGGATCGGGATCAAATTTAATAGCAGTCAATGGGACCTTTCATTTGAATCTTATTTTGTGAAAAACGGTTTACCCAAGTAACAATTTTTGTTACGCTAGCTTGTTTGTGACTAGTTGACAACCAGATATTTGAGTGATTGTTACTAACATCTAACCACTTGCATGACTCAAAAAGCGCAGTTTCTACTAGTTGTTAAATCGGCTAAAAATATGTTGTCGTTACGTTGTAATGCCATACTGAAATAACTTATCTTTTCATAACTTGAAAATAACTTGTTTCCAAGTAAACTAGTTGAAACTTAGTCACCATCGACATTATAAACATTGAATGAATCCAGAATACTTTTATATCATCAATAAAAAAGCAGAAGAGTACTTGAAATCACAAACTTGATACAAGGTACAAATTTCACAACGATTCAAAAATTGTCGAGCGGAATTCAATTTTACTTAACTGTTTTTTATGCGCCTTCAATCAAAATCTGTTTATAAAGATAGAAAAAATAAACAACAAAATAACCCTATGTTCAGAATGCTCAAAATTATTCCAAGTAGAGTGATTTCTCATCATTTTAAATCCATATATCATGAGAATTATAATATTATCACAATCGATGTTCAATCCCTATATTATTTTCTTCGTGTTTATGACAGTGCATAGAACAAAAATGACTATTCTGCCTTTCACTATTTTCGGCAAAAAGTAGTTTTGAATAAAGTAATTTCCTGGTTTTATTTACGTTTCATACACTTCTTGAGACTCCATATTGTGTTCGCCATATTCAAGCCAGCAGAGGTTGTTTTGTTTGCATTTTAGTTATCATAACGTTGGGAAAACTTACCGATAACTATCTGAATTAATGAAGAAATTATATGTTATAATCTTATAATATCTAAGTTATTGCTATATCAATTCACAGTAACGATTCACATATACGTTAACGTATTTATAATGGTTTCGCAACGGAAAATAAACCTTTTTTCAACTAGTAGCTAAAAACATAGCTGTGATTAAAGATATGTTAGAATCAAGTAACGATAACTTACAAATGATAGTTAGTTTAATGTTTACGTTATAAAGAAACACTGATGTCACCTTGTTTTAACCAGTATAACATAAAAAACATGTTCGTGCTCTTGTTGCAACACAGTTGGGTTAAGTGGTATCAAAACTTGTTATGGGTTGCTACTATTGACGTCAAATAAACTTATTTTCAACTAGTGGCTAGAAGCATTGTTGTGATTAAAAATATGTTTGGATTAAGTTACGATAGCTTATAAAATATATTTAATTCAATATGACACAAAGATGTTATGATTGGAAACCTAAATAACTATTTCGTAACTAGTTATGTTATGATGAAACATTGCTGTCACCATGTTTTAACCAGTATAACATAAAACACATATTCGTGCTCTTGTTGAAACATAGTTTGGACTTTGTCGTATCAGAACTAGTTGCGGATTGCTACTTGGGTACCCATCTCTGAGAAAATTGAGTGACATTATTTGTCACACACACACACATATATTTTGTAATCTCGACGAACTTAGTCGAATGGTATATGACACTCGGCCTCCCGGGCTTCGGTTGTAAAGACGGTTTTTACAGCGATTGTATAGCCTTTCTATATGAGAAAGGCAAAACTGTTTGATACGAGGCGAACAGTGTCAAAACTAAATAAAATGGAGGTTAAATCCAGGGTAAAATAAACGATAATAATGAAAAGACACTAAATTGTATTGGATGACCGGAAAGAGGAAGTGCGCGAGCTTACCATACATGGACCAGATTCTGAAAATGAGACCGATCCCGCACATACTTATTAAGAATTGAAAAGACGAGCGCAAGTGCACTTCGAGTACATGTTTGGCTGAATCCATTATTATACGCTAGAGAACAAAATGATTATCCAACAATGGACTAAAGTCGTGCTTTAAAGCGGCACGCGAGCACCTTAAAGAGAGGCTCAATGAGTCGGAAAGATCATTTTGCCGGTTTTCTGGGTTTGTCATAGTATACCTCAAAACATAAAAAATGCAAGTATTAACGTGCATTAAGCGAAACGATTAAAGACCAAAATCGCTGTGAAAGGGCCTTACATGAAGCACATGAGCATCGCTACCATGGTTAAGATCAACGGTTTAGGGTTCCAATTACTTGTCCATCCACCTTGTTCACCTGGTTTGGCCTCTTCAAACTATTAACTGTTTCCAAACCGCAAGTCATTTCTGAAAAATCGATATGAGTTTCGTTTTTGAATTTTAGACCGCTACTTTCAGAACAAAGTAAGTTTGTATGGCCTACAAATTTAGAAGACGTTCTCCGTTCTCCCCGTATCGAAGTAAGGGAGCTATCTTGGACCACTTCACAAAATCTATGACAAACCTTGTGCATTGTTTTGCTCTAGAAATGGATATTTGAAAGGTCTTACACATGTGCGACTGAAATGGCATTATAGTAAACGTTAAGAAATGTAATACAATAACCTTCTCGGTCAAAGTTACATTTTTTTTAAATAGTCAATAATAATAATTCTAGTGGAAAGGCTCATTTCTCCATTCCAGCCAATGAAAGAGCCGATATTTTAGCCAAACGTGCTGCTATTAAGGGTGAAATTTACGAGAGCGGCCCAGCTTCCTGGGATAAAGATGATCTGGGTAGGTGAACGCACTCAATTATTCCTAAAATATCGACAAAGGCATGGTTCAGGGGACTGGATGTGAGTAAGGATTTCATTCGTGTGATGTTCAGACTCATGTCCAATCACTACACGTTCGATGCACATCTCCTTCGAATTGGACTTTCCGAGATTAATCATTGTGCTTGTGGCGAAGGTTATCGCGATATTGATCATGTTGTTTGGACATGCGTGAAGTATCGTGATGTTAGATCTCAACTATTAAATTCCTTGCGTACCCAAGGTAGACTATCCAATGTCCTAGTTCGCGTCATTCTTGCTTGTCGTGACTTTTCTTACATGAAACATCGTTATCGTTTCATTAAGACCATTGGAGTTCCAATTTGATTTTTTTATTTATGTTAGACCCCTTTCTCTTCCATGAGTTCAACCAATAGCCAGCTATATTACACTGAATAAAAGTGATAAACTGATACAAACAAACCTAAATAGTTATAAGATCATGTACAAAATAAATGTATTTTATTTAATGTAATTTATAATAGCACTTGATAAAAACACTTTTTATCACTTGATAAAAACAGTGTTTAGATTAGGAGAAAAACGTATGTATATTTCCTATGAAATAAACGTATTTATGGAAAAAATTCCAGTACAAAATATTAAACTGTCAGTTAAAAACGTCGGTAAAAGGCGCACCGAAAATTATATACATATGTTATGCAATCTTCAGTAACATTATTGTTTTCTCTGAGGGCCCCACCCGAAATGAAATCCTGGGTACAGGCCTGGAAACAGCACGTAATATGCATCTATGAAATTCTCGCATGACCAATGAATATGTTGTTTAATTGTTATTCATTTATAATCAATTTATTCATATTTAATGTTAGATTCATTGCTTAGGCCGACTCCGATAGGAATGTAAATGTCTGCTGCTATTGTCCGATTCCCACTTCCTATGACTTGGATCCTCTATCAGAAAATTTTTTCAAGAAATACTTCTGAACCAGCTCCAAAAACTGTTTTATTCTTTTTTTATATCCGTGTCTTCGAAGTCGCATAGCGCAAGAGTACATTTTCATTAAGAGACGTGATTATCGCTCATGACACACTGTCTGAGATACCTCCGAAATGATCCGTAAATATAATTGCCCATTCATAAATAAGGGATTTATAAATTTTACACACCAACAAATTTTGAATTTTACAGGTGACTTAATCCCTCGTACGATGTAGTTCATAATAGACCTAATTTGTAAAATGACGGAAAATTTCATTTGAAATGACTTAATGTTAGATAAGCATGAATTTTACTGGTTTCGACTGTAACTTGCACGTATACAATTAAATGCACCTTTTACTAGCCAAGCAAATCTGTGCCTCTGTGACTCAATCGATTAACAGACGTATATTGTGATCCAATGATACTCGGTTCAAGTTGCGGCGGTGGCTATCAGTATTCTTTTTTGTTTTTTTTTGAATTTCAATGGATTTCATGTCATCGAATTTAAAACACAATATTGAATGTTCTTTTACGTAAATTCGCTTGAACTGCGACGCTTCATTTATGTGCATCTAATAAGATTTAAAATCACAGTTTTTTTTCGAAGTGTGTACTATTTCAATGAAAACGAATTTATTTCATATATTCCACTACATTTACGCATTGGATCTAAATATTGCAGGATTTGAAAAATTTGAAAAGATTTCCAAGATTTACTCGAGTTTAGTAGCATGTAAAACTCAATCGGTCAAAACGCAAAATACAATTGGTAATTCAGAACAATGCATTTTGTTCATTTCAAAGTTGATGCTACTCGGAAAATTTATTGTTAAAAAATCTAATATTGATACACAAATGATTTTTTTTCATAAGTAGGTTTATTTCTTAAGGGAGTTTATATAAATTTTTCTTCACCGTAGCATCACTTTTACAAAGAATTCTTATCCTAATGTAATCCTAATATAACTCTAATATATAAAATATCATATTAGATATTTCGTCATTTATTATTAAATCTGCTCAAGAATTTTATTTGAACGAAACGGTGGACTGCTATAAATAATAAAATAAGCTGTTATTTTTATATATTTTGTTGATAATTTCAAAACTATTTCGAGTTTGTTTGTACACACTTAGATTTTTTTTTCTCGAATCTCGGCAAGCGTTGCCGAGATTTGAACAGCCGTGTGCTCGGCAATCATCTCGGCAAACATTAAAACAACTGAAATTCTCGGTATTTTGCGCTCACCGAGATTTTCGGTTACGAGAAAAGTTACCGAGATCTTCGTCGCCTTTGGAAACAAATTACCGGAATTATCGGTGTTCAAGTTATAACTCGTTATCATTTATTTATTTATTTCAACATTATGAACTAATAGGCTAGGAAATGTAAAATATTAAAAAAAATGTCACAAAACATATCCCTATATTCGGATTCAATTTTAATTTGAGACTTATTCCACATTTAAACACATGCGCTTATTTACATCACTCATGGCTACTTTGATGAATCACCGACTTTCGGTTGTCTAAAAGTTGTTTACCGAGATTTCGGTAAGTTGATATCTTTCATTTGCTGATTTCGGTAGAACGACCAATTGCTGGTAAACACGGTAATTTACAAAACCGAATATCAGTATAATATTTTGAATTGCCGAAAAATCGGAAATAATAAACAGAGAATTTTGGAAAAAACTATCTTAGCAGAAATTTCAGTAAAATATCGCTTCACCGTCCGTTTTCAGCTCTGTTGTTCACCGAGATCAAAATTAAGTTTTAAGGTCTAAGGACAGTGTGTTTTCGGCTATTTTGGAGAGCTATTTTTACGCTTAAAATCGGAAAATTAGAAACGGTGACGAATATCAAAAACAGATCAACTGACAATCTCTTAGAAAATTAGTTTAGATTATTCTGTGAAAAATTCAGAATGATTCATTGACTCGGTCGGGAAAGTTTTTTTCTGAAGGAAGAATTGCCGTTTTCAACTTTCAACTTGTTCATTGAATATCTCGCTTTCAAAACATGCATCAAAAATCTATCCTGACAATGTCAAGATAATTGATTTTGGATGCGATTAGTGCATAGAAACATGTATGTTATCGCGATAAAAATGAAGTGAATGTTATTTGTGTGAAGGTAAGTCGATTTCAGTGGCGGCGCCATATTTTCTGCTGCAGTTTTCTGGTAACGTAACGAAAAATGGAAGAGAAATAAAATCGGCTCAGAAAGACTGCCAAACAAGCGGTAGGTTTATTGGATTTTATGTGATGTAGTCAAACTTGTAAGCGAAAATATCAAAACTTTCTTTGCGACCCGGCCACATCGAGAGTCATTCTGCACATTTGCGAGAGAGCATGGAGAGAAATGTACAACACGGTACGTTTATCGTAGATCTATTTCGAATACCACAAAAATGCAGATTGCATGAATGCTTAAAATTACAATAAGTTTATAATTGAATAATTATTGTCCTTACGTCAAGGACAAGCGAAATTGAAACAAAAAGATCTCGGATTATCACATATAGCCAAGACCTATGTGACCTATAACCTAGAATTTTCAAGAAGATGTCTGCCAGCCATATTTTTTCCGCTGGCAGCGTTTAGTCAGCCATCTGGCAGCCATGCATATGCGGGTCACAGTCGCCTGACGCAAGTCCAATAGAAAACGTCAGAGCCTACTTCAAGCGAATGCTCCGTTGTTTATACGTTGAAGCAACTCTCCCGACAAATTCGACTCATTTGGAATGTGTTTCTCCTCGAATACGCCGAAAATTTGGTGGAAAGTATGCTTCAGAGATGCCAAGCAATAATTAATGCTGGTGGGGATGGGATTCAATATTAAACTGAAAGCGCGTTATCTCAGAATGTATTCAATTAAAGTATTTATTAAATAAACTATTTCAAAATTATGTAGAACAGACAGTCAACCCAACTGCTGTCAAGAGTATAGATTTGGCAGCAGTTGGGGTTGGAACTGCTAAGCTTACTACACAGATAAAAATATTTTGTGAATTTACATCTATTTTCATGCACATATTTAGAGCAGGTAATTAAACATAAAGTTACTTTACAATTCCGTAGGTTTCAATATAATTTAATCACAAAACTAAGCGTTAATTGAAAGATACAGTTATATTCATTGAAAATTCAATGCAATCCAATTTAGTTCTGCATCGATGAAGGTTTTCAATCACAATTTCGATTCAACCCATGTCTATTCCATGTTACTATTGATTTACATGTCGGGTAAATTTCATTATTTCTTTCTGTGTAGTGTATGCTGGAAGCTGTTATGAGCATTCATACGCTTATACGTACTTCGCTGAAAAAAATTCTTTCTCAACCTTAATATCCAATGCATGGCTAAAACCTTCTTCCTACTTGCTTGGACTTGGACCAAAAACAGTTTTTTGTCAATCCAAAATTGTCAATTGGAGCAATATTTGCTGCGGAAGTGTACTCCAATATATGCCACTCCGCTTCTGAGCTGAACGTGTTCGCTTTCCTGAATGATATATTATCCAATTACACAGGGTTGGTGAGCCCATTTCTAACCTAGTCCACGTCGCACTTCTCTCAGAAGCATCGCCTTCTATACAAAGTAAATAAATAGTAGACTAGGAAAAAAAATGAACTGAGTTTTAAACACTGCACTGATTCCAACTGCACTTGAACCCCGAATCGAAAATAGTCATAAATCGAGCATGATCCAAAGCGTAAAAACGATTCCCCTACGATGTGCAATATGTCGCTTTTGTTTTTCGGAGCAAATTTTCAGCAAAAAGCACTACGAAGCATCACCATTGAGCAGCGAACACGGTGACATCTGGCGCCCTAGCGACGAAGAAATAAATATAAAAATCGCTGGAGAAACGAAGGTTTCCTGCTGGGCACACAAAACGCGGCGCGGATGTTACTCTTTAGCGACTTTTATCTGATCGATACCGCGTCGTGGTGCTGACTTGTGAGAGGTAGTGGGATGAAAATTGGAGGAAATGAAAGAATGGCATCGTCCTTAAAACTGCAGTTCGTCGTGCCACCTTCTAAACATGGTCCGGGTATATAATTTTAACTGTTCAGCAAGACCAGACATGATTTACTATAGAAGTCTTAAATTAGTCCCTCAGATTAGCACTATCAAGTGCTCGATACTTATTTTCCGCTTTAGAGTTTATTTTCTGAACTAAACTGAAGAAAACTAATGAACATTTTTGATGTGTATCGTCACTGATCAGTATTCGCTTTTATTGAATTTGAGGAAAATTTCAAATTAAGATTAACATTTTTCATACTGGACGTGGAGATGTACCGTAAGGGTTCAAGTTTATGTTTGCCGACATGGCCATGATTTGGCAAGCGATTTGCTGTTGTGGCCTGAAAATGGCACCATTCGCCACATCCTCGATTATGACATCCAGGTGCGCACTCAAAAATTTTTTTCGCTAGGGATTTCAGAACATGGTGATTAATTTTCATATGTATATAATTACTTGAATCTTTTTTGATTAACTTGTTTGTTGAAAAAATTTCCTTTTTTAATTTACGCTAAATTATACTCACAGTTGGCAAAATCATCTCAGATTTAAATGAAACTTTCTGAACATATAGACGTTGTCTGAAAGTGTCTAGATATGTGCAAAACTGTTAATTTCAAAGAACCGTTCAGAGATGCAGAGTTCTATTGAAAGAACTAGTTCTCCAGAGCCGTTCGTTCGTTCTTTTCGTACTTGTTTTTCTTTGTTCAAAGACTAAACGAGAACATAGTTTTGTTAGGTTAGGCGAGCAAAAAAAACAAGAACTGAGGTTTCATAATACAGCTTTCTTATTAGATAATTATCGTTCTCAAAATAAGGTTATGTGATCAGAAAAAAATCCCACGACTTTGAACTGAGGAACTACCGTTCCTGAAAAAAGAACTATTGCTCATTCATTCTTCCAATAGAACTAGTTGTTTTGAGCCATTCGGGAGCGGATTGCTTATCTCTAAAAATGTCTAATTGCATCCTTTGTTTTTCAAATATTGATTTAAAATTTTAATCATTTTTATTCAAATAATAATTCAAACAAAAAATGAAATGCCAAATGCCCACAAAACAGTATTATACTATTGATTTCCACAAAGTCTGTCGAACTCTCTAATGGAAAAAACTGAAAAACTTCCATCCAAACTTCACTGAATAAATTGACCTAAAAAATTCAAAATCAACTTACAAAAGTAATCATATTCTTATTATTTTTTTTTTAAATTGGCTCTAAATTTTGAAATCTCATTTTTTTCAGTGTAGGATCCGAATATACGAATTTCGCGCAAAATCGTATTCGGAATTGACAGCATATAAACCTTATCACAAAAAGCCACTTTGTTCACTTTTTTTTCTGAAATTAATCAAGACTATCTTTTGAAAAGGACTAGACATTTTTGCCATTTTTTGCAATTAATTAGGGTAGAAAAACGACAAATCCTACAGCCAACCTTTCATGTACTGTAGGATGGGCGTTTTGAAGGGGAAAAGTTTTTTTCTAACGAAAACTTTTACTCATCCTGCACTGATACTTTCTGCAAGTATTGGGCAGCTAGCAAAAGGGTATTCAGTAAAATTTTCTCAAAAATTGAAATTCATTGGAATCTTGGATGACTATAATAAAAAGACACTGGATAAAAAACTCATTGAATGTTCACATCTTGCAATGTATAATCGGTTGGTAGGCTACTTAATTTGCTATCTTGGGACAAAATTTTATAAAAATCATTAATGGTATTGTTTAGTAAATCGATTTTGAATTTTTAAAGAAATTTTTTTTCCGTGTGGACTCAATGAGGATTTTTTTCAGTATTTTTATAAAAAAATTGACTGATTGTTAGAAAATCTATAGAATAACACTTTTTTGTGGGATTTATCATTTTCGACTGCTGCTCTTTGAAAAAAAGTGACTTGTTGACACAAATCTACCTGTATAGAAAGTTTCACTCAAATCAAAGACATTGCTGCCAACATTTGTTATAATTGGTGCGAAATTCGTCATATTTCTAAAGAAGAGTTTGCATAACAAATTTTATTTTTTCAATCAACAATTGATCCAGTGGTTTCCTGTTTCATGTCGTAAAAGACCACTAAAACGGAAGCTCGCAAGTCAAGGTGTATTTCCATGCCGGTGACTGAATGACTGCAGACTGCAGCCTAAGAAAGGTAATCGTAAACGGAACATTTGTGTACCGAATCTCCGGTCCGGTCTTCGTCGAGCGATAACTTCATATTCTTTATATTATTTCTATTTATTTGAACACTTTAGTTCAAATTGGTAGCTTTCGGTAAGGCTTGTTAAGATATCTACGCAGTTCACTCAAGTATTCGAAATTCAAATTATAATAATGATAATACTATTGCATCTTCATTCTACAAGACAAGGGTAGGATGGATGATGCAGATATGATTCCATTCGCCGTTGAAAATTCGGACGCTGGAAATTGTCAGTCATTAACTATCTTGGACGACTCTGACTATCGACTTGGATTTGCTAATTATTATTTTTGTGATTTTTGTAAGTGCGCTTGCAGTACTTCATAGCATCTGATATGTCTGACTGTCCTGCATTGACGCAACTACGTATCCGGGTTTTTGGTTATCCATAAATAGCTAAACCTGTGCATGGGGAGCAAAAATTTAAAGATTGCTTATATCGCTTCTCACCCAATATGGTAAAGAGCAATAATCCGAAGAGTTCTTCTTTCTTCCTGGAGTGAATGAATCCATTTTGTTTCTACCCTGGAAGGTTTTAACAGATTGTTTGACATCCCTTGTGGATTGCCGAATTTGAACAGAAGTCATACATATTGCAAATCGTTCTGCATTCTCCCAGTAGTGCAGAATGGTGTTGCTTATGTAAAATCTCTAAGTTCTCTCGCGAGTTGGAGTTCTTATCAAATGTTCATTTTTGCACCTGCAGATCCTTTCGCGGTTGCAGAACGATTTGTTTTTTTTTGTTCTGGGCTGCTTTTCCACCTCACCCACTTCACATTTCCTTTCCATATTCATGTTTTCCTTCCCTTTCCATCAGGAAAATGATGAGAACCCACGGCAAGGCACAAATCCCCAAAAAAACTAAGGGAACGTGACACTTGAGCCAATTAATTCTAATTCCTGCTACCCACTTTAGTTTATATTATCCACCAGTAACTGTTACTGTTACTGTTACTGTTACTGTTACTGTTACTGTTACTGTTACTGTTACTGTTACTGTTACTGTTACCGTTACTGTTACTGTTACTGTTACTGTTACTGTTACTGTTACTGTTACTGTTACTGTTACTGTTACTGTTACTGTTACCGTTACTGTTACTGTTACTGTTACTGTTACTGTTACTGTTACTGTTACTGTTACTGTTACTGTTACTGTTACTGTTACTGTTACTGTTACTGTTACTGTTACTGTTACTGTTACTGTTACTGTTACTGTTACTGTTACTGTTACTGTTACTGGTACTGTTACTGTTACTGTTACTGTTACTGTTACTGTTACTGTTACTGTTACTGTTACTGTTACTGTTACTGTTAATGTTAAAGTAACTGACAACTAGCAGCTGAAAAATCTGTGAAATCTTATAATATTATGACTTTGATTTAGAATTCGATAAAAATACACTGAAAAAAATAGCTTGGATGGTTCGTTTTTCATTTTTTTTTTTCTTAGCTTGAATTTCGGACGGTAGGTAGGGAACATAATTACCTATCTTGAAACAAAATTTCATCCGAATCAAAAAAAATATTTCTTCTTCTTAAGGTATTAAAATCGATTTCTTAACAGTAACAGTAACAGATATTTTTTTTTATTTTCATTCGAAAACCTGACTACTTTTGTGAAAATCACTCATACAGCACTTTTTGTAGAGGAATTTTTTTGGAAAGTCTTCATGTACAATTTCATCAAAATCTGTCAGCTGCCAACATTTTCTCGAGTTAGCGCGAAATTCGTCTTAAATTCTTTATGATTTCTGAATTCCTGGAATCTCCAATATGGTCAGTCCAACGCGAAAACGTTCTTATCTCGACAGAGTCCAATAATAATATGAAGATGTCAAACGTCGCAAACGCTTACTGTGATGGAGATGCACTGGTTGTTATTGGCCGCGGAATGAGGCGCCACGTTGTAACTAAGGGTGAAGCCAGAGAGAAAGCGACACGCGACGCGAAGCGAAACTTGACAGATCGCACGAAGTCGCGCGGTAGAGCTCCGTCCACTCAAGTTCAGCAGAAAAATTACAAGTATGTCAGAGTGAACTCGATGCATTGCGAAGCGACTACTGACCGATCGCATCGCACTGACTCCTACATACTTGTCATTTTTCTGCTGAACTTGAGTGGACGGAGCTCTGCCGTGCGATCTTCACCCTAAGTTGTGCTCTAAAACCACACAATTGTGATCTCCAAGAGAGGTAATGGAGCAAAGTGGCATATACCATTCGTATCAGGTCGTCGAGATCGCCAAATGGCTGAGTGTGTGTTTTGCCTTTCTCTATGAAAAAGATACAGAACTTTTGATCGGAGCTCCGGAAACCTTTAGTTCTATATATCATTTGTCTTAGTTCGACGAAATCAGATAATGTATGTGTGTGTATGTGTGTATGTACGTATGTGATCCTTTCTAAGTGAACTAAAACAGGGCTTTCCCCATACACTCTTATCTGTTGAAATGAGTAGTATTCAAATAATTTTTATGATTTTTCATCACACATCTTTCATCTTTCAGTCACTCGTACCAAAGAGATTTAAACAACTCAGACAACACTTTTAGCACGGTCGGCTTTCTTTAACTACTGGTAAGATTATCATTCAAAGCTTCACCCGAAATAACACCAAAGAACAGTAAATCAAATCTTCTCTCGGAAGCGCTTCCGTTGCCACGCTCAAGCCCTTTCCATTTTCAACAACTTGTTTTGACCTGCACGTAATTCCGGTGGGAGTTTAGATATGGGTACGAAATTGCAACGTATGATGAGTAGGTGGTATACCTATAGATAGCAAAACGATACTCTGATCAGGATGTTGAGGGTAGGAGCTTTTCCTTGTTCCAATATTGAATATTGAAGGAATGGTCCCAGCAGTAGGGTTGAACTGTTGAACGATTTCATATTGGAAAGGCAGTTCACCGGTAACAGAGCAAACTGGATCTGCATTGTTTTCTGATTTTCCAAGCAAGATGTCAATTTTTCTTTTCCACAATGTAAAAATCTAAACTAATATAAAAATCGATTGCGTCACAAACACCACCACCATCAAAAAATTCCTTTCTAATCTGAACAATGTATTTTGGGCACAATAGAAAGTTACTTGATTTGTTTTGAAAGATAACCGAACAAATTGATGCTGAAGCATGTTCTCGTTCTGCCCCACGGAGTAGAATCGGTATCGGCATTTGGAAGACCGAACATATTGCATGCATCGTTTCATAGATGTGTGACATCGTCAATAAAAATCTCATATTGTATATTGCACCATATCCACAGAACAGGGGCTTGCAAGCAATTGCGTAGCAACTGATGGAGCAAAGAGTAGGTCATGTAAAACTATATTTAATTTTCACAATAACTTTGTATCGTGCAGCGACTTAATTTAGCAAATATACCATATGTTGAAATATTAAACAGCCCTCTAGGTTTAAATGATTAAAACAGAAAATGTATGGACTATGCAACCCTGCCAATTGTCACAATCGTTCATTCTGGCAGCTGGAAACAATATTCAGTTCACACCTAAGACAAGACCTGACATCTGGGGGGGCTGCTTTTGTTCCAAAATGGACCAGTTTCTGATTGGCTGATTTTGATGTTGCTACCAGCACATTGTGACAAGAAAAAACTTTGGCAGGGCACGCGAGCAATGATGCCAAGTATGAAGAAAATCAGAAAACAAGTTTATTAAAATGTATAATTTTAGCTCACCAATGAAAATGAAAATTTTCGGAGAATGTTCCACTTTTTTCAATCTCATTGGTAATAAATGTTTATAATGTTTGGTAATAAATGTTTATAGCACTGTGTAATTAAAATAGGAATCAAACTGTTTTTCTTTTTAGTGAATTAAAGTGTAACCAAAAAAGATTTGTTAGATTAGTGTAAACTCGAAAATGTGTTTAGTTATACGAGAAGAATGAACTGTTGTGTTCCACACTGTGGTCGTACTAAACACTTCTATCCAAACCTGACTTTTTCCGGTTTCCAAAAGATCCGGTAATACCACAAACCAGACATGACGGTCACGATCTTTTTTTGGCGCACATCTACGGTCCTCCGTGAAACTGGCACCAATGGTGATAAATTGGTTGCACTGCTGAGTTCCCATCATACATCCATAATGCAAATGTCAAACCGTGAGAACCCTTTCGATTCGGTAGCTCATTTGTATATATTGAGATTTTATGGCACACTTTGGTTGAAATGATAACAATGCAATTAACCTCGCGCTCCACCAAGCGGTGAGTGCGGTCATTTCAGAAGGTACCGGCAACGAACCACATTTTTTAAAAATATTTATAAGCACGTACATGTCTTTATTATTTATCTTTGGTAATACGTCAAAAGTGGATTCGATTTTGCGTTCAACATGAGATATTTCGTGTTTTATCATCAAAGCTCAAATAATTGGTTTTAAGCATTAATATATAATAAAGAACTGCATTCACCAAAACATTTTTCAAATCAAAAACCTAAAGTCTACAAATTTAAATGTAATATATTTTTCCTAGCATAGTTATTAAAAATCAGTTAATATGGCTACACTGTAGCCGATACGTTGGTATTTATTCCACAGGGTGAAAATGACGAGGATGATTCGGAAGGAAGAATAAGCCAGTTGTCAGGTCTTGTCTTAGGTTCACACCAATCCAAGTTTTACACAACATCAGATTTTTTTACTGTGTATAAAATGAAGAATTTTGTGCCTATAAATTACGATCTGCGGATAACATTGATTATCTGTCTAATCTCATCGAATGCTTGTGGAAGCTTACGGCGAGAATGGAGAATGCTCTTGGTAAAACACAATGCAAATAGTGGTTCCAACAAATTTAGAAGTGGTGATTGTGACATGAGATACGAAAAGCTTGGCAGACCACCGAACACGTTGTACACGCAGAGAAAAATATTGTAAAAGTAACTAAATTTTGGTTTCTCGCCACGATTTATTTTATTGAAATGATGAATTTGGTTTAATATAGCAAACATTGTTGCTTGAAACTACAAAACTAGATATTTGTTTTGTCTCAGTGAATTAGTTTATTGCAATGAATATTTTGGTTAAAATAACAATTATTTGACTTGTGCATTCCTGTCAGTTTCTTAACAAACAATTCCATAGCAAATTTAACTTGCAAAATAAATTTACAATGAACTTACTTTAGATGAAGGTAATCTTTATAGTCCTTTGAATTTATAAACTTAGCAGTTGAAATAAATGATAAGATATAAATATAAAATGATCTAGTTAGCCAGTTATTTCTACTTACGTGTTTTGTTTCATAAAATCCTTTTCGTCTTTCTCTATAGAAAGGTCTTAGAATTACTGGAAAAACCTACTTTCGAACGGAGCCTCGGAGACCCATAGTGTTATATACCATTCGACTCAATTCGACGAGATCGGAAAATGGCTGTGAAGTTGTGTATATTTGTGTGTGTGTGTGTGTGTGTGTGTGTGTGTGTGTGTGTGTGTGTGTGTGTGCACATCACTTTTACCGCTCAATTTTCTCAGAGGTGGCTGAACCGACTTTAACAAACTTTGGCTCGTTTGAAAGCTACTGTCGGACCATTGACCAAGTTCGAAGATCAAATGGCTGTGACTTCTGATTCCGGAGATATAATGGTATAAGTGACGTAACCGACAAAACACGTTGATTTTTACCGCTCTTAGATATATAAGGCTGCCAATATTTTGGGATCACCTCTAATTTCGCTGCTCAAAAATTTTAGCTTCTCGAAAAAAGTCCTCATGCAAAATTTGAGCTAAATCGGACATGGGTAAGGGGTGCTGCCGAGCGGTTAAAGTTCGAAAATTTTCGATCTTGGAAAAGCACCAAGCAGGAGTACATGAAATTTCCGAAATCGAAATTTTTTATTGATGTCAAAAATCTTAAAATTGCATGAAACGTTGAGATTCAATGTTATATAAAAAAAATTGAAATCAAATCGACGTTCTGGGATATTTTTTTAAGTCTCAGAAAGTCGATCTCGAAAAAAATTTTTTCGAGATGACACTAAATCTTCGACATTTTAAAACCATTTTTTTTTGTAAAGAAAACCTGTTATGTTATATTATGAAGCTTGTAATGTTATTGATTATCAATACTTACGCTTGGATTGTTAAAATGCCCCACGAAAAATAAATGAGCAGATGACATTTAACTTTTTGAAACACGTACAAACTATTTTTTTTATTCACAGTTATAAAAGTTTATAAGAACTATAAATGAGACGGTTCATTTCAACAATAAACTGTGTTGTATCATTATACAAGATAATAGATAAAAGGATTCAATTTTTTGTTACGATAAATTAGAATCGAAAATTAGAAAATCAACTCAACTTTTTTTGATAAGCGAAAATTTGGTAGTTTATTTCAACAATAAAATCAGCTGGAACAGCAATTTTTTCGTTTGCCTAGACCAATATTTTGATTAACATCAAACAGAGATCATTGTTGATGTTGAAGGGGGAAATTGGTTTGAAACAATCGTATTCTAGATAGAAATTAACTTAAATCAAATTTAAAAATCGACTAACTGTTTTGTTCTTTTAAACTAGCTCCATTTTTCTGCCTGTAAGACACAAATGCAAGTATTGTTTGACGAAAGTAACAGTCAAACGCAACAATAACTCGCAGAACAATTAAATGTGTCTCAGCTAACCATATTTTGGCGCTTTAAAGCCATGGAAAATATTTGAAAAATCGGAAAATAGGTGCCGCATGAATTGACTTTTGGAAAACCTGTTTCAATCCACCTTGATTCAGGAATACTTTTTGTCGGTTACGTCACTTCTACGATCATATCTCTGGAAGAGCTATCAAATGAGTCTAAGCTTGTTGAAATCGATTCAGCCATTCCGAGAATATTGAGCGAATTGAGCGAAAGAATGAAAAAGTGCACACAAATACACAGACATTTTCTAATCTCGTTGAGCTGAGTCGAATGGTATATAACACCAGGGGTCTCTGAGACTCTGATCGAAAGTAGGGTTTGCCAGAAATTCTATTACCTTTCTCTAGAGAAAGGCAAAAAACATCTGTGAAATGCTACTCGCCAGGTACAAAAGGAAGTCTTTTCTGTACCGGATTGTAACTGTCGATGAAAAACATTAAGTGGTCCGGATACCCAAGCTGGCGACCTCTGGTTTATTGATACAATATAACTATAACAATATAAAATTATTATAGCTGTTCAAACGTCTACTTGTTATGGTCATTTCGAAAATATAGTACAATATTCAAACAATAATGATTAGCAGGAAACACCTTTGTCCGAAGCATAACTATTTTGTTAAACGATATATAATCATATCGTAATGATAGTCAAAGAACACCGATACAATAGAACTCACCATTTTGATTTTTGAAGCGCTTTCAAACATAATTTCCCGGTATATACTCATCAAACCCGTCCCGAAAATACCCATATTGCAAATGTTTTTAACATCGTTTTCTGTCATCTACTCATCAATTCCGTTCCGAAAATACCCACATTGTAAGGGTTTTTAAGGAATATCGACCAACCGGAAGTCGCCATATTGGATTTACAAACCACTTCAAACATCGTTTTTCGTCAACTACTCATCAATTCCGGTTCGAAAATACCCACATTGTAAGGGTTTTTAGGAATATTGATAAACCGGAAGTCGCCCATCTTGTATTTCCAAACCCCTTCAAACATCGTTTTCCGTCATCTACTCATCAATCCCGTTCCGAAAATACCCACATTGTAAGGGTTTTTAAGGAATATAGACAAACCGGAAGTCGCCATCTTGGATTTACAAACCACTTCAAACATCGCTTTCCTTCAACTACTCATCAATTCCGGTTCGAAAATACCCACATTGTAAGGGTTTTTAGGAATATTGATAAACCGGAAGTCGCCATATTGGATTTCCAAACCACTTCAAACATCGTTTTCCGTCAATTACTCATCAGTCCCGTTCCGAAAATACCCACATTGTAAGGATGATTAAAGAATATCGATAAACCGGAAGTCGCCATCTTGGATTTTGAACCGACCCCAAACATCATTTTCTTGCACCCACTTATCACATCCGTTCCGAAAATGGCCTTGTGATTGGGGGTTTCCACATTCATTACACAAAACTTTTTTTACGAACCAAATCCCAAATAACGTAAACTTTTTTTACGAACTACCTCCATTTACGAACCCCCGTTTAGTTCGTAAATGGAGGTTTCGGTGTATTCCTGATATTAAGATCCGAGAAGGCGACTGCTTACAAAATGAGTATTTACGGATCGAATTTGATTATTAGAATTACTAGAACTTCTCAAACTTTTGGAAACAATGAAGAAAACTTCCTTCCTTCCTTTCAAGTCTCATCCTTCAACTTCAACAACAAATATCGTTTTCTTGCATCTTCTTATCAAACTTGAAACACCAACAATGTAATAGTATTCAAAGAATATTAATAAACCGGAAGTCGCAATATTGGCTTCTGAATCGAGTTGAACTATTGTTTTCCGACTACATATTGGTCATATTTATTCAAATATGAGTTTTTTGAGATTTGGATCGTGAAAAGAGTTATGTAAATCGAATACTTTGTATGAATAAACTTTCCAAATGAAGGCTTGGGGGTAAAGGTTAAAACCCAATATACAAATGTATGAAGAAAGATTGGACAATTGTAAAATGGAAGCTGAATAAACCCCCTCGGCGAAAACCGGGTCGAAATAAACGATGAAAAAAAACTGAAAATGATTGATGATGTGACTTTTGATGCTTCAGAGGTGGAAAATTTGTGAAATAAAGTGCCATTGCAGACTCAGGTCCGTACCCAGGAATTCGTTTCGGGAGGGGCCCACAGATAAAAAATAATGTTACTGAAGATTACTTATGTACCTAATTTTCGGTGTGCCTTTTACCGGCGTTTTTAACAGACTTTTTAATCTTTTCCACTGGAACTATCATTATTGAGTATTTAAATAAAATTTGCGACTGTGACCAAGATAAGGTTATTGTATGACATCTATTAACGTTTACTGTCATGCCATTTCAGTCGCACATGTCGCTTCGAAGCACAGCTTCAGTCCATTGTCGAGTAATCATACTGTTCTCTGGCGTATAATACTGGATCCAGCCAAACATGTACTTGAAGCGCGCTTGCGTTCGTCTTTTTCATCCAAAATAAGTACGTGCGAGATCTAGCGACAGGATGACTTTCTCGTCTGTAGAATCTTGCCCAACTATCATGAGCTCGCACACTTTCTTTTTCCGGTCATCCACTACAATTTAGTGTCATTTTATAAATGTCGTTTATTTTGCCCCTGATTTAACCTCCATTTTATTTAGTTTTGACACTGTTCGCTTCTTATCAAACATTTCTTTCTGATTTTGAGTGTATGACAATTCTATCAACACCAAAATGGAATAAGATTGTCTTTACTTGTTCCATAAAAAGCAAAAACTAATATTATTTGGTCGGTTCAACTGTTTCATGTCATCTAAATAGTTCCGAAATCAAATTGAATTTGATTTGTATGAAACTGAACCTGAGAAAAACCCCAAAAGTAGAATCTTGGCTTTCAGCAGACCCTGTCAGCTTGGAGCGAAGTCAATCTTCAGTTCAGCAACGCCATCGCACGGCATCACATTCAACATGTCATGTCAATTGTATGGGTGCGCAACCCTGCTATTTTGGCGCGCACGAATTTGACATTTTTCTCCCCTACTTCTATGTATAAGATTCGATGCGGGCTCGTCTGGGGGCGACATGCTCGCAAAAAAAGGATGTTGCCAATGATTTGTTCGGGAAATGTGAGAGCTGGATATCTTGTTAATATTATGTCTTTGCTTTCAGGAAGACGATTTTCTTACGTGATGTTTGAACAGACCCAAAGCATTCCAGCAACAAGCGTACACACATACAAACCTACACATACCCGAAACAGTGAACCATTAGCCACAAACTCCTATAATCGACGACATCCGCAAGCTTCATACTTTCGAATTCTGGGAAGAGCAAATGGCGAATCCGAACTGGCTAAACCCAAGCAGCAGCGGGGGTACACTCGGTACTCGGCACAGTTGCAATTGCTTTCGCCAAACTACGGATACGATTTGATGCATAGTTGCAACCTTCCTTTTATTGGCCCATCCGGCAATACATCGTCTCGAAAGGATCGACAGGCACCACGCGCCCTCTACCGGTAGTAAGCCACCGTTGCCGCCACCACCGACGAACCGGGATCCAGAAAGGAGTGATGAACGACCCGGAAGTTTCGGTATCGGGAATGTTTTCGGAATGTGTTTCATTCGAAAGATTTATTCGACCATCCGTCTGGTCGGAATTTTAGGCAATTAGCTGCAAATCGATTGCAGCTGTGGCAGTGAAAATAAAAATATACTGAGGTTCTATTCATGTGGCTCCCATTAACAATTCTATGTTGTAACAACTACAAAGTACATGTAATAGGTGGTATTTCGTTTATTGATGAAGTGTATAAATTACGTACCTCGATTAATAGCAACATGTTTGGAAATTCATTCCATTTTCAGTTTCATAGTAAGGAGCTAAGAGTGGTCTTAATGGTTCAATGGATATAATTTAATGGAACGTTTTACACTTCTGCCCGGTTTAGCGCATGTACTGCGGATGTTAAATAACTAGCAAATTTGCGAAGGAAATGGAATTTAAGTATCTGGATTACTAACCTCCAGCCCGAAGTCTACACAGTAGGTATATTCATTAAATTATCGGTGACTTTTCAAAACACCGTACCCGCGAGCAGTGTTGGCATTGCACTAGAGTGATACATCATCGAGTAAGATTCATTTCAACACTGGGGAGGCCCCGCCGACGAACATCGCACAAAAACGAAAGTGCAGTTCTTCTCAGTGTCGAATAGACAGAATTTGAGTGTGTGCTTGTGGTTAAAGAAGCTGGTGTGAGTGAAACACATTCTCTTCGCATGAATCGCTCTCACGCACTCTGGCCTAAATAGTGACCACTGGTGCGTGCTAGTGAGCGAGCACTTCTGTGATTTAGTTTTTAAATTTATTGAAGGTAGCGCTGGCCTTGTATGACAACCTTTTTCGCAGCAAGGAAAAACTAAATTTCAACGATAAATTGCGCTTTTACTGAATATGCGTTCTCTTACGCTTTTTTTATGCACATTTCGGTGAAAGTATCTGCATCCACCCCAGAGAATTTTGGAAAACTGCTCTAGCAATTTGGTGTGATCCAGTGCTAGAGTTGTAAGGAAATAAACACGCGCTCTCCTGATGCGTGCACACTTTATATAACAGTGGGGTATATGTATGAAAGAGAAGAGCTCTCGTTGATGTTGGCAGTGCAAGAGGAGAAATTATACTTGCTCTTCGTCTCACAGAAGAGATGGATATCTCTGCCCGCAAGTGACAGATTTTTTGTTTATTTTTACCTCTTTCACCAAGCATGAAACTAAACATGAAAACATAAAATTTTAGTTGGTACTTGAACATGAAGGAAAAAATAAACAATGAGAAAACGTCATTTGCTGATGTGTCTTTCAAAAATTTTCCAGTGTTCCAATTTAAGTGTTGAGACAAATGCCGCGAAATTAAGTGTAAAACACTTCGGTCCAACGTGTCGATTTTTATCAGTGTTGATCACTGTTGCCGCCGCAGAACTTTATCTCGCTGTCAACTGTTTTTCGTGTCTTCTTGATGTTCCGCTTGATGATGGCTCAATATTTAGCTATAGGCAGGGCCGGTGAAAGAGGTGGGTACGGTGGGTAGCACTACCCACCCGAAAATTACCCACCAGAAATTTCAAACAAAAAACAATGAAAATATTAGCATTATTCATAATAATAAGTATATTTTTATTGTAACTCGGCACATTAAATAAAATCAAAATTATAGAATGCTAGTTCTCAAGGTAGAGCAAGGATGTGAAGATATACCGCTGAAAGGTGAGACGTGACAAGGATCATTTGAGCAGGCAGAAATCTTTTAGTAACTTAACTTTTCCCTTCCAGCAAAGGAGCCGAGCTTAGGCATCTCATCAATGCGAATCACTCGGATCTCTGAGATCCCGGAAAATACCGATAAAGGTATTTTACTCTTTACATTCCGAACCGGCTAAAGAAGATAGCTTTGCCGGAATAGTAAATAGCAGAAGACATTCATCGGAATTTTCCGACAGATGTTTAAGGTCGACTCCTCTGGTAGAAAGTGAAAGTTAAGTTACTAAAAGATTTCTGCATGATGAAATGAACCTTGTCACATCTTACCTTCTATATCTTCACATGAAGAAAATCACTCAAAATCTTTTGACGTAGGACTACGATTTTTGCTATTCAATAATATAATATAATTTTAAGGCACACTGCTTAAGCTCTAAGATGCCAAGGGTGTTTTCTAATCTTAATTAACGACTAACTTAAAACTAGAATAGTATTATTAGGTAATGTATCGGGGTCGCGGATTCTCGAAAATTCAACTTTCTGGTGGCAATCAGTAGTGGCCGGTGAATTGAATATAGCATGAGAGTCTTCAGGATGGATAGCATTGGTAAATATCTATGTTGGCCGCATCATTCAGTCCGTGTGGGTGCGCGAGAAAAATCATCAGGCTACGAAAACCCGGCGAGTGGCCCGCAGCCTGGTCATCGACTTCGGTCTTCTGTTGTCGGTAATGGTGCTGTTACGGAAGAGAATGAAAGAGAAGTAAATATTGTGGAAAACAAGGTAAAAAGGGGATGTGGGAACAGCATATCTAAATACGACAGAGATCTAATTAGTTGCCATCGAGATGACGAAGAGATGGGGGAAAGGAGAACAAAAAAGTTAGTGACAAAAAAAAGATCTCATTAGTTCCAATAAAGATGGTAGACAGGGACGGGGATCGAGAGAATCGGGCGGATGACTACATTTTTGCTTTCTATACCGTTGTGCGAATTCAAAATACTGAGAACCGTACAAACAGTGCTCAGCAGGCCCGTACTCAGGATTTCATTTCGGGAGGGGCCCAAAGATTACAAAATAATGTTACTGCTTATGTACCTAATCCTCGGTGTGGCTTTTACGGCTGTTTTAACATACACTTTAAACTTTTCCACTGGAACTGATATTGTATCACATTTCATTACGTTTATTGTCTTGTTGCTTCTGTAACACATGTCTGAGATATTCTAAATAATTATATGTTTTTGATTTCGGGAGGGGCCAGGGCCCCTCGGGCCCCCCCTCTGGGTACGTGACTGGTGCTCAGGTTTTGAACATCTATATCTCAATCATTTTTAATTAATTTTCCATATCATTACATAAACTGCATTAAAAATATTTCTACACTTCGATTGGAGTAGATGAATCTATATCTATAAAATCACATTTCAGATAATTGGTGATCGACACTTCAGTTAGTATCGAAAATCTTTGTCATTGTTTCTTCTAACAAATACATACAAGTTCACAGTTTCCATTAAATTTCTGCGTTTCAATCAGTGTGTTCGCTTTTAAGAAAATCACTCATACAAACCAAGATTCTCTATCGAATAAACTTGAACTCTGTGTGGTTCAGAAAAGAAGTAAAATTTGCTAACACATCCTTCAAACAGTCTAGGGACTAACCAGAAAAACGTGATTAATCCAACTAGCAGTGAGATGATACCTTTTTTATCATCCGCATGTGTTTTTTTAATGGATATTCTTCGGTGTTTTGGTTCTCATGACATTATTTTAATGACCGTCCACAGAAAAAAATTATGAATTTTACTGGTGACAGAATTCTACAAACGAAACAATTCTCAACTACTAAATTTTTCAAATGACGTTATTATTCCACTCGCACAGAATTTTACACGCTCCAAGTGTAATTTGCACTCGGCTACCCAGTGCCGCTGCATGGATTTATATGTATCAATTATTCTACGAACAGATATGAACACTGTGGTTCAGTCATGTGCTTGTGATCTAATGTTTCTCGGTTCAAATCGCGCTGCTGCTATCGATCTTTTGTTTTTTATTTCATTCGAATTCAAGCCATGTAATTTTCAAATCACACAATTTTACATGTTCTTGAATATAAATTTGTGTGAAATACGACGCTCCATTTATGTGCATCTTATAAGATGTAGAATCACAAGATTTTTTCGAACTGTGTCGTTTTAAGCGGCAATTTGAGATTTCAATCGTAAATCGGATCAAATTTGATTGATTCTAAGCGTGTGACAATCGATTGAACATTCCATGAGATGTTGAAGTAAGTTCTACTTTAGAGTTTTTCGCCATTATTTACGGTACTCCCAGAGCCGGTATTCAGGAACTAACACAACCAAAAATGTTTCGTATGGCCATAAATTAATACGCCAAACACCTTCTATATCTGTATAAACGAATCATCCTGTAATTTTAGAATCGGATAAAATTCACCAATTTTGTATGGGACCATAAGTCCTTTAATTTGATTTTTTGTTTTTGAAGTTCGATTTGGCCTTTTCGAGAAAATGATTGAGCTTTGAGAAACGATTCGATACTGGAACCGAAGTTCTAAAATCGGTGTAGCCGAAATCAGTTAAATTCACCTGAGTGTGTGATCTTTGAGAAATAGTAGTGCTTATTAAATTTTTGGGTACCTCCTGAATCGAAAACTGGATATCGCTTAAACTGAAATAAATTTATTTAGTAATCCACTATCCAAATCTGCCAACCCGATAAACCTAATTAATTTATGTGAAATGGACCTTTTTATACTAATCACCCTGTATACCCTAAACCGGAAGTTGGATCTGACTGAAAAGCAAGATGTTTTATAGGATCTTAAGACTTTTCATTTGAATCTTAAATCGGTTCAGCCATTTACGAGAAAAATGAGTTGCATTATTTTAATTTCGTTTCACATATCATTCCGCTATCAGAAGTCGGATCCAAACGTAATTCAGGAACCATGTATGTGTGTGTACGACTTTTCTTATGAATCTGAGTTTGGAGAAAACGGTTGAGTCATCTTCGAAAAAAATGAGTGAAATTATTTGTCACACACGCATTTGCTGATCTCGACGCACTGATTCGAATGGTATATGGCTGTTATGTCCTTCCAGCATTAAATGCTGTAAGTAGTTGAAATAAATATAATTATGGAATTACTTTCATCGTGAAATTTCTGCCATCATCTTGTCATATTTACACTTTTGTTTACATGTCATATTTGTACGATTATGTTGCCAAAAATGAACCATGCTAAAATCGGTCAGATATTGTTCCACCTGACTGGAGGCAAGTGAAAGTTATCGCCATTCAAAAGCCGGGGAGACCAGCTTCCAATCACAACTCATATAGACCCATTGCGATGTTGTCCTGCATCAGAAAATTGTTCGAAAAAATTATTCTACGACGTCTCGACACTTGGGTCGAGACGAACGGTTTGTTGTCAGATACTCAGTTTGGCTTCCGTAGAAATAAAGGGACGAATGATTGCCTTGCATTACTTTCGTCTGACATCCAAATTGCTTTCGCTCAAAAGCAACAAATGGCATCTGTATTTTTAGACATTAAAGGAGCTTTTGATTCAGTTTCCATTGATGTTCTTTCAGACAAGCTCCACCAACATGGACTCCCAGCGGTTATAAATAATTATTAGCACAACCTTTTGTCAGAGAAACGCATGCATTTTTCACATGGCGATTTGGCAACACTCAGAATTAGCTACATGGGACTACCGCAAGGCTCGTGCCTCAATCGCCTTTATAATTTTTACGTGAATGACATTGACAGCTGTCTAGTAACCCCATGTACACTAAGACAATTGACAGATGATGGCGTGGTTTCAGTTACTGGAATGGACCCAAAGGCTTCAAGAACCTGCATCTGGTAATATAGCAGAGTTAGCAGCAGTTCATTACAGTTTGAGTGTAATCGTCACATTATCTCCAAACCATTATTTTCTCTTCAGAGATAGTCTGAGCGCAATTGAAGCCATTCGCTCAAACGCTGCTGGCAAAAATGAACCGTTTTTCTTGGGCAAAATAAAGCAGTGCCTGAACGACGTATTGAATAATAATTATCAAATCACAATAGTTTGGGTACCGGCAAATTACTCCATTCCAGGCAATAAAAGAGCCGATATTTTAGCCAAACGTGGTGCTATTGAGGGTGAAATTTATGAGAGACCGATTGCTTTCAACGAATTCTATAGCGCGTCTCGCCAAAGAACACTTGCCAGCTGGCAAGCTTCTTGGGATAAAGATGATCTGGGTCGGTGGATGCACTCAATTATTCCTAAAATATCGACAAAGGCATGGTTCAGGGGACTGGATGTGAGTAGAGATTTCATTCGTGTGATGTCCAGACTCATGTCCAATCACTACACGTTAGATGCACATCTCCTTCGAATGGGTCTTTCCGAGACTAATCATTGAGCTTGTGGCGAAGATTACCGCGATATTGATCATTTTTTTTTCCATAAATACGTTTATTTCTTAAGGCAGTTTACATAAGTTTTTCTTCGCCGTAGCATCACTTTTACATAATATTCTTATCCTAATTTAATTCTAACATAGTCACAACGTTTTGAATTTATTAAAACATATTCTCTTATAGCTTAAATATCATCTTAGGTAACTCGTCATTAATTATGAAATCTACTCGGAAATATTATTTGAACCAAACGATTAACTTCTATAAATTATAAAATATGCTGTTATTTTCAGACATTTTGTTGATAATTTCATAAACTGTTTCGAGTTTGTTTGTATCATTACATAATTTTTATTCTAATTTAGCTATTGGTTGAACTCATGGACGCAGCTGGGAACAGAACTAAGTCTTAAAAGGGGCCTTTATTAAATTGAAACTCCAATTTTCTTTATGAAATGATAAATAAGTTTCATGTATGAAGGTCACGACAAGCTAGAATGTCTCGAACTGGGATATTGGATAGTCTACCTTGGGTACGCAAAGAATTTATTAGTTGAGATCTGACATCACGATACTCAACGCATGTCCAAACGACATGATCAATATCCCGATAACCTTCTCCGCAAGCACAATGATTAGTCTCGGAGAGCCCAATTCGAAGGAGATGTGCATCTAACGTGTAGTGATTGGACATGAGTCTGGACATCACACGAATGAAATCCCTACTCACATCCAGTCCCCTGAACCATGCCTTTGTCGATATTTTCGGAATAATTGAGTGCATCCACCGACCCAGATCATCTCTATCCCAAGATGCTTGCCAGCTGGCAAGTGTTCTTTGGCGAGACGAGCTATAGAATTCGTTGAAAGCAATCGGTCGCTCATAAATTTCACCCTCAATAGCACCACGTTTGGCTAAAATATCGGCTCTTTCATTGCCAGGAATGGAGCAATGAGCCGGGACCCAGACTATAGTGATTAGATAATTATTGTTCAATATGTCGTTCAGGCACTGTTTTATTTTGCCCAGGAAAAACGGTTCATTTTTGCCAGCAGCGTTTGAGCGAATGGCTTCAATTGCACTCAGACTATCTGTGAAGAGGAAATAATGGTTTGGAGATAATGTGACGATTACACTCAAACTATAATGAACTGCTGCTAGCTCTGCTATATAAACAGATGCAGGTTCTTGAAGCCTAAATGAGGCCGAAACATTATTGTTGAACATACCAAACCCTGTCGCTTCTTCAATTCGCGATCCGTCCGTATAAAACATTTTCTCAGAGTCAATATGCCTGAACTTACTTGAAAATATTTTTGGGATTTCCGTCGAGCGTAGATGATCCGGGATTCCACGCACTTCACGCTGCATGGATGTATCGAAAAATAAAGTTGAGTCAGGGGCACTTAGGATGCTGACACGGATAGGAATATATCTTGAAGGGTTGATTTCCTGTGACATATGGTTAAAATATACTGTCATAAATTTTGTTTGAGATCGAAGCTCGACTAGTCGTTCGAAATTATTAATTACCATGGGATTCAGCACCTCACATCTTATTAGCAGGCGTGATGAAAGCTCCCAAAATCGATCTTTTAATGGAAGAACTCCCGCCAGAACTTCAAGACTCATTGTATGTGTCGAATGCATGCAGCCTAAGGCAATTCGCAAACAACGGTACTGAATTCGCTCAAGTTTGATAATATGAGAGTTTGCAGCGGAACGAAAACAAACGCATCCATATTCCATCACTGAAAGTATCGTTGTTTGATACAATTTTATTAGATCTTGCGGATGAGAACCCCACCAAGATCCTGTTATTGTTCGAAGAAAATTTACTCTTTGTTGGCATTTCGTTATCAGATACCTAATGTGTCCTCCCCACGTGCATTTGGAATCGAACCACACCCCGAGGTATTTAAAAGTTAAAACCTGTTGGATCATTCTTCCCATCATATGGAGCTGAAGCTGCGCGGGATCATGCTTTCTTGAAAAGACGACTAACTCTGTTTTCTCCGCAGAGAATTCGATACCAAGATGAACAGCCCAAACGGACAAGTTATCTAAGGTATCTTGCAATGGTTTATGCAGATCAATAGCTTTGGGCCCAGTAACTGAAACCACGCCATCATCTGCCAATTGTCTTAGTGTACATGGGGTTACTAGACAGCTGTCAATGTCATTCACGTAAAAATTATAGAGGAGCGGACTGAGGCATGAGCCTTGCGGGAGACCCATGTAGCTAATTCTGAATGTTGCCAAATCGCCATGTGAAAAATACATGCACTTCTCTGACAAAAGGTTGTGCAAATAATTATTTATAACCGCTGGAAGTCCATGTTGGTGGAGCTTGTCTGAAAGAACATCAATGGAAACTGAATCAAATGCTCCTTTAATGTCTAAAAATACAGATGCCATTTGTTGCTTTTGAGCGAAGGCAATTTGGATGTCAGACGAAAGTAATGCAAGGCAATCATTCGTCCCTTTATTTCTACGGAAGCCAAACTGAGTATCTGACAACAACCCGTTCGTCTCGACCCAAGTGTCGAGACGTCGCAGAATAATTTTTTCGAACAATTTTCTGATGCAGGACAACATCGCAATGGGTCTATATGAGTTGTGATTGGAAGCTGGTTTCCCCGGCTTTTGAATGGCGATAACTTTCACTTGTCTCCAGTCAGGTGGAACAATATTTTGCTCAAGAAACTTGTTGAACAATTCCAACAAACGTCTTTTTGCGAGGTCGGGCAGATTCTTCACCAAGTTGAATTTATTTCTGTCCAACCCAGGGGCGTTATTGTTACAAGACAAGAGTGCTATAGAAAATTCCATCATTGAAAATGGGTTATTAATAAAACCATTATTTGGAGGAGATTCCCGTATAATGCTCTGCGTAGGAACAGAATCTGGGCAAACTTTCCTAGCAAAGTCAAATATCCATCGGTTCGAGTATTCATCACTCTCATTGCCCACGTTACGATTCCTCATTCGTCTGGCCGTATTCCAAAGAGTGCTCATTGAGGTTTCTCTTGACAAACCTTCGACAAAATGTCTCCAATAGCTACATTTTTTGGCTCGAAGTGTGCTCTTGTACTTGGTTTCTAAAATCATAAGTTTTTCAAAATTCTGAGGAGTTCCTCCTCCCCGTTTTAGAAACGTCTTGCAAGCATTTTGTTTTGCGAGTTTAGCCTCTGAGCACTCTTTGTCCCACCAGGGGTTGGGAGGCCTTCTGTTAGTCGTTGGCCCAGGAAAGCGTTTAGTTTGGGATTGTTCTGCGGCCTCCAGAATCGAACAAACGAGGAAGTCATATTCTTCAAGTGGAGGGAGCTCTTCCATTGAATTCAAAATACTAGAGATTCTACTTTGGTATTTAATCCAGTCGATATTTTTTGTCAAATCATATGGAATACTAGCTGAATTAGCAATACATTTGTTACAGCTAATTGAGATGATGATTGGTAAATGATCGCTACCGTGTAAATCAGGCAATATTTTCCAGGTGCAATCTAGTCGAATTGATGTTGAGCAAAGAGATAGATCTAATGCACTTGGGCGTGCAGGAGGTCTTGGGATCCGTGTCATGCTACCCATATTTAATACCGTCATGCTAAAATTGTCACAAATGTTTTGTATTAAAGATGATCTGCTATCATTGTAAACGGAACCCCACATCATTCCGTGCGAATTTAAATCCCCCAGAATCAATCGTGGAGCAGGAAGGGCTTCAACCATTTCATTAAGCTGTCGCTGTCCAACTTGTGCTTTTGGAGGAATATAAACCGAAGCTATGCAAATATCTTTGCCTTTAATGTTTATTTGGCAAGCAACAACTTCTATACTAGAAGTTGAAGGGATGTTTAATCTATAAAAGGAACAGCATTTCTTAATTCCCAAAAGCACTCCATCATACGGAGAGTTTCTATCGAGACGTATAATGTTAAAATCATTAAAATTTAAAGCTATGTTTGAAGTAAGCCATGTTTCGCATAAAGCAAATACATCACATTTTTGACTATGCAATAAAATTTTAAATGAATCAAGTTTTGGCATGATGCTTCGACAATTCCACTGCAGGACAGTGATTGTATCATTTGCGGCGGGTGATAAATTATCCATCAAAAGATACAAAACCTGAGACAATTGTCCATTGAGCTGATAACTGCTTCAAAAAATGTCTAGCTATTGGAAGGAATGCCATTATGAGGGTCTTTAAGGGTTCAGATATATTGAATGCTGAGAAAATCCATTCAACAATTTCCGAAAACTTCAGTAATCCTGTTGGTGGCTGTGAAATGGAGCCCACAGGATTATTACCTTTTTCTGTGCTAGATTCTGGATTGGTTTGTGAATTTGACAAACCAGGAGGCACAGTCTTTGGTTTTGACTTTTTTTGTTTAACACGGGGATCTTTTTTTGAAGATGAAACTTTAGGTGTCTTTTTTGGTAATTTGGAAGAAGACTTCTTTCTCTTAACTGACCCTTGAGTAGTGATAAACGAATTACCTTCACTATTTTCGTCAGAGTCAGAGTCCTCTGGTTCCTCTAGATTTGAAAACCCGTTTTCGGTTTCCAAAGGGGGGACATCAATGACCGTTTTAAGCATTTCTGCATATGTGCGCTTAGACCGTGCTTTTAAAGAAAGCTTAATTTTGTCTTTGTGCACTTTAAATGCAGTGCATACTGAAATATCCTCATGAGGACTTTCCCCACAATAAATACATTTTTCAATTTCCTTGTTGCAATCATTATCTTTATGAGGTCCTTCACACTTAATACATTTTGGTTTATTGCTACAGTAAGTAGCTGTGTGTCCGAATTTTTTGCAGTTCGTACAATTCATTACATTTGGAACAAAAAGCCGAACAGGGAGGCGAATTTTATCGACATAGACATAGGACGGCAACGCAGATCCGGCAAATGTCACTCGAAACGAGTCTGATGGGCGATAAACGATATTGATCATGTTGTTTGGACATGCGTGGAGTATCGTGATGTCAGATCTCAACTAATAAATTCCTTGCGTACCCAAGGTAGACTATCCAATGTCCCAGTTCGCGACATTCTTGCTTGTCGTGACGTTCCCTACATGAAACTTCTTTATTATTTCATTAAGTCCATTGGAGTTCCAATTTAAATTTTATTTTATGTTAGATTGTTTTCTCTTCCATGAGTTCAACCAATAGCCAGCTATATTATATTAAATAAAAGTAATGAACTGATACAAACAATCCTGAAATAGTTATAAGATCATGTACAAAATAAAGCAACTCGCTTGATAAAAACAGTGTTTAGATTAACTAATGAATTCCAACATACTAATATGATATTCGAAATGTATTAGGTTTAAAGTACTATGTATTGTGGATGCCACGGCGAAGCAAAGCTTATGTATATTGCCTATGAAATAAACGTATTTATGAAAAAAAATCGGTCCGAGGCAAAATGTCATGAGAAAAGATGCTGTACACAGTCTTTTTGGTATTCAGAAACAATTGTATGTTACATTTAAAAAAATCGTTTCTCGTTGCTCCCAAGCATTGCTTTGTCATACAGCGCTCAAAAGCGCTGTAGCTAACTGCTGAAATAGGGAGAAAAGTCGCTTACACAAAAATATCGATATTTCCGTTCAAATGGACGGATTTTAACAATCTATGGCTTGTTGGATAGCTATTACCGTGCCGAATCTAAGTCTGAAAACATATTCTGTTTTCAAGGTCAATTGTGACAGATGTTGTAAAAAAACTGAAAATTTTGACATAAAACTTCGTATAAATCAAAAAGTAAACATTCGATCTCAAAACCATTCAATAGCGTTCTGGGTGACGGGGAGATCTTTCATTTTCAACTAGTTTGATCAAAATCGGTCCAGCCATCTCTGAGATCTCGACCTCTTGGTTGACAACACACTTACAGACGCACACACGGACATTTGCTCAGTTCGACGAGCTGAATCGATTGGTATATGACATTCGGCCCTCCGGGCCTCGGAAAATTTTTCTAAAGTTTGAGCGATTTCTATACCTATTTTTTATATCTATAAAAAAGGTAAAACATAATTTCGTGTGCAGGCATATTTTTTATTCATCAACATTATCATCTTCAAATGACATACAAACGTTCTAGCACTTTTCATAATTTTTCAATACCATCCTTATAGAATGATTTGTCACTGGTCTAAACATCGGCTTCCTTTGCGGCAATGGCTGTCTTATTCGAGCCAAAAAATTTTCGCTGGCGTGTCTTTTTCTCATGCGCAAAGGACAAGCAATCGCTGGGGCTAGGTAATTCTGAACAAGGTGGATTAGGAAACAGATCGCAGCCCAATTCGTTTAATGTTTTCATTGACTTATGGCACGGTGCATTGTCTTGGTTAACGGTGAATCACTTTTGATGGTACTTTCCTGTTCAAGATAGTCGATGTTAATTATACCTCGAACATCTAAAAAAACTTATGCCATGATTGTTCCAGCTACCTGTTACGTTAGTGTTGTTAGATGGTTTTCCCAGTCTGAATGCTGGTATGACTCCGGATAAAAACAGTGGATCCATATTTCGTCCACTGTTCCATACCAACGCATTCCATTTTATTGCGGCAGACTTTTGTTGATTATGAGCGGCCGTGTTCGAGATCCGTTTGGTGACGATTTTTTTATGCTCAGATTTTCGTACAAGATCGTAAAAGAACTTCCAGTTCATGTGCTAACGATCTCAGCATATCTAATCTCACGAACTTTGATTTTGCGTTCATACATCACGATTGTCAAAACTTCCTTATTTTGTTCTGGTTGACTGCTTCATTTAGCCACGATCAAAATCAGAATACAACAAACCTTCATTTTTAATGGATCCTAGTGGGGAAAACACTTCTCAAGCTATAGCTGGTCTTGCGCGTTTTTCCCTTTAAAAAGCAATGTTTTAGCAACTCACGGAATTCGTTATTTCCATTTTTCATAATTGAATTAGTAACGTCACTTATATGTCGATAGATTCCGTGTTCGTGGTACTATTGATGTTAAATGTTCTCTGAAGGTTGGTACTTTGAATTGAAAACAAATATTGGTAGTGATTTTGAAACCAGGTTAAACATTAGATGCGAAATTTTTTTTTTAAACTTTGCACGGAAAACTCTTCAAACTTCTAATTTACGCGTTTCATGATAAGTTTTATAGAATCAATATTTTATTTAAAAAACAACTAAAGTGCAGAGTGATTAATATAGGGATAAATATCATTTCCATTAGAATAGAGAAATACTTCAAAATAGTAGGTCGTTCTCCGCAGTATGAAAAATTACCCACCTGGGTTTAACATGTTTCACCGACCCTGGCTATTGGGCTAAGTTCTGGCGGGTTGGGAGGTAAGTCATGTCGATGGGCACCACTTGGACGCAAATCGTGACATACAGGGAACAAGTCGAATTTTTTTTCCAAGAAGAAATTCCGATCCATGGGTAGTGAATAAGTTCCAAAACCAGGAAATGTAGGCACTGTAAAGCTTAAGTCATTGTATATCTAGACACACTTTTTTGCAGACAGCAGTTTTCCTTCTTTTTGGACCTGGAATGTACGGACAGCAGATCAGTTCATGGTATATAAAACTAGGTGTCTCCCACTTTGCTAGCAAATATTCATCCTTTCCATAGAGCAAGAAAAAAAGAACAATATTCAAAAATGGACACAGAAATTTTATTGGAATAAAATTGTGACGATCAATGATAGCTATTGACGTAATAATTTCAATGTAATCTGCCGCATTGAATTAGTAAAGGGTCCCATTCTGCATTGAAATAAACCAATAAATCATTTGAAACCATTTGCCCTGGGTTAAGTAGGGCGGTTGATAATAAATGCTATAACAGGTTCAATCAAGATACGGAAAAGTTTCATTGACTCCGTAGTGTTCTCTCTAATGACCACGTCGACGCAACAATTTTTTTTTCAAACATCAAGTTTCATATAAATTATGAAAGAAACCCGTTCGGTCCACTGGCGTACGGCGTTAACCACACGCATGGTTTCTGTATCCCTTGTCAGGAAATACCTGAGCAGCGTTTTTCCACATATTGGAATAGACAGAAAGAAAAAAAACAAAAACAAATTACCCATTCCGCCCAACAGACACTCTTTTCGGTTAAAATCGGTGTAGGTACATACAAACTGCTTAGATACCAAATACCGTTGCTAGGCACTACAGGTAATATGACAGGTCGGATGGAGAGCCAGCAACAGCAGTAGATTACGGAAATCGTTCCAAACCACACACACACAGAAACACATCAGTTCACAGCAGGTTGAGTTGTAAGATTTGCACGATTGATAAGGGAATATCTTTTATGGCATCACCATGTGCGGCAGTTTCCAAAGGTAACCACGGTTGTGGCTGACGTAACCCGAATTCTGACATGATGATTGCAAAAAACAAACTTGTTTCGTGACCACGTCCCAAAAGGGCAGCACTGGAAGGATCACCGAGGAATGAAGGCACTCGTAGAACTTTGCTTACTGGGTCAGAAAACATCTATCTAGTCTGCTGCAAAATATTCGCTTGGTCTATGCAAATAAGGATTGGAGGTTTTCAGGAGACAGTTGCAATCTCGGTGCGGGCATTGGTCCGATTGCTCACGTAGGTACTTGTGTGAAGCAATGTTTCCGGTGGGAACCAAAACTAAGTTTAGATTCCACATCAATGGTGGTGGCGTTATTTTTTTAAGTTTGCCTACAATAAAAAAAAGCCAGAACATGCTTACTTTTAAAAGCTTTCCACACAGACCAATAGCTTGATTTTGATTGAATTCACTTATCTATTAAATGTTGTGGTAATTTTCTGCTTACCTTTATTCGACTTCTTGTTGTAATGTTGTAAGCACCAATCTAACCGACAAAGAGTTAAACTAAATTGATTCTTTAAGGATCAAGAGTAAACCAAGTTAACTTGTGTTGGTAATTTGTGTATTACGTACATTCTATTTGGTGCGTATGTCATAAATCTGTGAATTCATATATGCAGTGCACCGAGTTTATCAAAGTGGATTGCACGATTGAGTTTCAAACAATCTTTTTTAACAATAATTTATTCTCAAATGAATGTTAAGCCTGACATTTTGGATGAAATATCAGTTTTGATCAATTTTTCACCAACGTTTGATGGAAAATTGCTTATATTCCCTAATAAAAAAGTTAGCAACACTGCTTCAATGCATTTGTATTCGATTGCGCTACACAAAATAAACAAAACTAAATATTTTCTGTTACAAAAGCAGTTTTCCGGAAAAATAAATAGTTTTACGACAACATTCCATATCCATTGCCTTTCGCGTGTTAAATGAAAGGTTCCTATTTTGCGGGTTTGCTTACAGAAGGTACGTAAATCTTTATATTGCAATAATTGCTGCAAGAGGAAATCCATATAGGAATGTGTTTGTTGCTAATCAAATGTGTCAGCTTACTTCCAAGCTGAAACTGAAATAAATTTTCTCGAGCAGTTTTAAGGAAAACGAAAGAGTTTTAGACTAAGATCTTCGCTTTTCTTGAATAGCAATTCTAAGCAGTATGAACCGATTGGTTTATTTTTCAACCATATGGAAGATTTATCGAGAAAAATCAGGAAAAGAAGCGCCGGAATTTGTATTACGCACACATTGTTGGCATTACTCATACGCTTGCAAAGAGTCTTGCTCCTTAGAGCCCGTCCACGATAAATGACGGATACTTTCCCATTCAGTGTAGGTTTTGAATTATTTCACGGATCGCTGAAAAGTTTCACTTCTTTGACAGCTGAAACTCTCCACTTTATTTCGTGGTATGACATGTTTACTTTCTCATTCGCTAAAATGACGTCTAATCAAGTGAAGGGCACAAACGCATTTTGTACGAACGGCAGCTAAATTCTAATTCATCGGTGGTACGCGATCTTGACAAGAAATTAAAACTACGGATTTGTTCTGTTTGTGTTTGCAAATCAATTGACCAGCGCTTGACTGTGCAGTGGAAGGTGAAACAAATGGAAAAGTATGCTTGCGACAAATAAACAAGAGGATGGTAGCTGTTATTGAGAAAAATCCCAACATTTCTGACCGGAATGTGGTTTGCAAAGTTGGAAAATCAAAATCGAAGACTTCTAACAGCTACCGGGTCTGATTTTTGATACCGCAATGCGAAGGGAAGCCGTCACCGAGCCGTTTCGTGTTCATATTCTCGAAGAATAATGTCGAAACTGCAAATCGGATCTAATTCGAATCTAAACGTGTAATAATGGATTGAACATTCCATGAGATGTCGAAATAAGTTCCACTTTAGAGTTTACGGTTATTTTCGATACTACCAGAACCGGTACTCAGGAACCAGCATAAACGAAAACGATTCGTATGGTAATAAATTAATATGACGAATAAATAGCAATAGTTTTGAGTCCAACTTTGAAGCTTTTTTGGATTGTCATCTTCTATATCGGTATGAATTTTAAAAATTCATCACCCTGTAATTCCAGAATCTGATAAAATTCATTAATTTTGTATGGGACCATAAACCCTTTAATTTGAATTTTCATTTTTGAAATTCGATTTGGCCTGTTTTTTAGAATACGATTGAGCTTTGAAAAACGATTTGATACTGGAACCGAAATTCTAAAATCGGTGTAGCCGAAGTTAAATAAATGCACCTCAGGAGCTGTATAGTTCACATTTGATTCAAACTTTTTGAAAATCAGTGTAGACATCTTTGAGAAATCGTAGTGCGAAATAAATTTAAACGTTGAACCTTATAAATTTATGTGAAATGGACATTTTTATACTAATCACCCTGTATTTCCTAAACTGGAAGTTGGATCAAACTAAAAAGCGAGATAGGATCTTAAAACCTTCCATTTTAATCTTTTATGGTTCCTCGATTTCAATCTTAGATTGGTTTAGCCATCTACGAGAAAAATGAGTAACATTATTTTAATTTCGCTTCACATATCATCCTGTAGTTCCGAAACCAGAAGTCGGATCCAAACGTAATTCAGGAACCTTGTTTGGAAGCATACCACTTTTCATTTCAATCTGAGTTTGTAGAACACGGTTGAGTCATCTCCGATAAAATTAAGTAAAATTAATTATCACACACGCATTTGCTGATCTCGACGAACTGATTCGAATGGTATATTGGTGTTATGTTCTTCCAGCATTTATTGCTGTAAGTAGTTTAAATCAATATAATTATTAAATTGCTTTCAACTCGAAAATGCTGCCATCATCTGGTTTACATGTGTCACATCCGGACAATTATGTTGCCAAAAACGAACCGTGCTAAAATCGGTCCGAGGCAAAATTTCATGAAAAAGTATGCTGTACACAGACGTTTTGGTACTTAGAACCAATTGTATAAAAAATCGTGTTCCACGTTGCTCCCAAACATTACTTTGCCCTCAAAACTCTTACTACTGGAATAAGGCGAAAAGTCGCTTACACAATAATATCGATATCTCCGTTAAAAATGGACGGATTTTAACAATCTATGGCTTGTTGGATAGCTATTACCGTGCGGAATCTAAGCCTAAAAATATATTCTGTTTTCAAGGTCAGTTGTGAGGGATAGTGTCGAAAAACTGAAAATTTTGACATAAAATTTCGTATAACTCAATAAGTAAACATCCGATCTCAAAACCATTCAATAGCGTTTAGGGTAACGGGGAGATCTTTCATTTGCGTCTAGTTTGATCAAAATCGGTCCAGTGATCTCTGAGATCTCGACCCCTTTGTTGACAACACATACAGACCCACACACATACACACACACGGAAATTAGAAAAATTTTCCGGGCCTCGGATATACCTATACTTCTATACCTATTTTTTATATATATATATATATAAAAAAGGTAAAAATCGCTGGTTTATAGAAATCACAGGTTCAACAAGGAAGTAATCGCCGTATTGAAAAAATACCTACTTTTAGGTATAAAAGTTTACCTATGTCATGAAAGACACCCAACTATAAAAGCACACGGTTTCACTGGTAAAAGAATTGGTTAAGAAGCAAGGAGTATTAGCTGTTCCTAACAAAAAATGTGACCGTCAATTGGATCCCGATATAAAACGTGAAGTACTGTAGTTCTTCGAGAAACTTTTTGATTTATCATCTCTACAACTTTCTAAAACATTTATTATTTTCCCTGTAACTTGACGTTTTTGGTGATATGAAAATTTAAAAAAAAATCGTACGGCAAAATAACTTCTTAGTTGTTTTACCGTGCGATTTTTTTTGATAAATAAATTTTATTTTCGATTTCACGCAAAATCGGAACATTTTTTTCCTGTGTTTTTTTCTTCAGAAAGTTTAATTGGTTAATTACAACTTATCCTATTTTTTGTAGAAGCTATTGGTTTCCAGTTATAATTGTTTGAAAATGATAAGGCTAAAAGCACATTCGCAATTTTCAAAAATTAAAGACTGTCCCAGAAAGTATGGAAGCAATCAAAAACCGCTGCCATTCCGCAATGGTCCAGAATCTGTCAATTTTTATGGCTGCGTCCTGTTGTTTACACTCTTCACTAACCACTTGTGCAGTTGTTTATTCGTTTTCATTAGTTTGTTTCGAAATGCGTGGACTTTCAGCAGAACTACCTCGAAAAATTGTGCACAAATGGTGAACAGAACGCAGACTGTCACTGAGAAAGATAGCAAAAATGGAAGGAGGAAGTGAAAAAGCCGTGCGAAATGCAATCAGGAAGTTCGGTGAGGATAACACCTTTGAGGATAAACCGAAAACGGGTCGAAAAAAGGTCCTGCTAACCCTCAGTTGGATAAACGTATACTGAAGGCGTTCGAGCAAATGAAGGAGGTTTCAGTTCGGGATGTGGCCAAAAAAGTGGGCACTTCGAAGTCAAATGTTCTTCGTGCTAAAGAACGTTTGAATCTTCGAACCTATAAAAAGCATCGATCAGGCCGAGGGTTCGAAAGCTGTACAATACGATTCTTACTGGAAATTTGAACTGCATAATCATGGACGACGAAACCTACGTGAAACTCGATTACAAATCCTTGCCGGGACCACAATATTATACGGTGTGAGAAGGGCAAGTGTTGAACCAGTCCGAGACATCGATTGAAGTCGAAAAATTTGGTAAGAAAGTTATGGTCTGGCAAGCAATTTGTAGCTGCGGTAAGATTTCGAATCCCTTCGTCACCACTGCTTCAATGAACAGCGAAATATACATCAAGGAATGTTTATAAAAACGACTTCTACCCATGATTCGAAGCCACAAGGATCCTGTTTTCTTCTGGCCAGATCTTGCTTCTTGCCACTACTCGAAATCAACTGTAGAATGGTACACTACCAATAATGTCACATTCGTCCCAAAAGACATGAATCCACCAAATTGCCCACAACTTCGACTAATTGAGGAATTTTCGGCATTAACGAAAGCACATCTTTGGACACATGTATCGGCAGCCGAAACCATTCAACAGTTCGAAAAGATTGGAAAATAGTGTCAAAAGTTTGTACGGAATTTAATGAGGAACGTTCGCAAGAAGATGCGCTAGCTAGTTCACAATGGCTAAGTAGCAAATGTTGAGAATAATATTCTGTTGTTGTAGTCTAATATTATCAATATATCGAAAGAAGTTTGAATATTTACAGCGAAATCAAAGTGCGTCCATGCTTTCTGGGACAGTCTTTAGTCTTGATTAAAAAAAATCTCTAGACCAGTGAAAAATACTTCATTTGTTTCATGCAAATCGAACGGGGTCGTGTCAACAGTCAGCCGATTCCGCATGGAATTTCTCTAGTTGCATTCGCATGTCAGTTTTTCAGTCTGCTTTCCCTCTACGGCTCTACACAAATCGTTTAATAAATTGCCAGAATGTTTGAGGAATCGATGAAAGCATAACAGACGTGAAAACCAAATTTTACTTCGAAAATCTTCTCGACATTTCTAAAAGAATTGCAATAGAACTGAATTAAAGAAGTAATTAAACTATCAAACATTTCCTTTTATTTTTTTTTTTGAGAAACCGTTGAAAACTAAAACATATTCATTTTTAATTAAAGAATGGATATTTTCCACTTATTTATAAATGTCAACAAAGGATAAATTTTGCGCAAAGCACATTTATCCAAAATTACGAAATACCCATTTCTATTTCATGTTGGGTTGGTATGGTAACCAAAGTGTACAAATTCAATTAATTTTCTACTCCTGATTAAGTTTATGATCATATAAATTAATTCCTTAAATTGCTTGCTTAAGTAATTGAAAAGTATTTGTAGATTTTTTTTGTTGAGTAAAGAATTTTTAATAAATTTTCAGAAGTACCAAACAGTTGTTACTGAAATTTGTACCTATTTTAAGATGGTAAATCCCTTTGAACGCAATCGGAGAAAGTTACTACGCTGTCACTGCATCCGGAATCAAACCGACGATATTTGAGAGCTGCCCATAGGACATTTCCAATTCGCTGAAGATATAATTTTATTTTGGGCACTTTGGCTGAAAAAAAAACACAATCTTGATGCCGGTTTTACATTTTGAACCACATAAAAGATATCCGAAGGTTTGACAAAAAACTGGGAATCGAAATGCTACTCAACCTACTCAAGTAACCAAAATGTTTATCAGTGGAAGGAAAAAGGACGTCTGGGTCTCACCCAAATGCTGATACATTTCTTTTATTTTTTTTTTTTTTGGCAATTAGGATCATCTCGAAAATTATTCCTTTGATCTCCGGTTTCGCTGATCTCGCAAATTGCTTCCGATGATTCCCGGCGAAAGGAGAGAAAAAAAAGAACTCCTAACCCAATTCCCATCCTGGGCTCATGGCCCCAGTAGATTTCCCGTCGCATTATGACCGCGCAAGGGTCAGTCATTAAGTTATGTTCGTTTCTTTTCGCGACACAATCTTCCGATCTCGGCAAACCTCACCCTTGCCACATTAAACTGTTTTATCTACTTTTCGCAATTATGATTAATATTCTGCTGGCAGCTCATGAAGGTGGTACTCGAAACCACGGTACCGAATTCCTGCTAAGACGCTGGATTGAATGAGAACACATTACTGCCACAATGTGGCGCCCCGTTGCCACTCGAGAATTGGAACCAACTTGGTCCCGACCCACCCCTCCAGATTCGCCCTGTTGGCTGCTAAAATACCGAAAAAGTCATTACGAAATGGAAATAAATTTTCGCCTATTTGTCACGTTTTGTTATTACTCTTTCGCACAAGTTTTTTGCAACTCTGCCCGGCGGCCTAATGGAGCTGAGAGGTGCCCGGCGCCAATCAGACCAGTTGCCACCGAATCGGTTGCTCTGCCCACCCGAGTTTATAATCGATTCGGCGATAGCGTGAACTGAATGGAATTCCGGCCGGGACTGTTAGTTCTGTTGATTGGTTACGTTAAGTGTATTCTTTTTTTTTTTTGCGCGCAACAAAGACCGACGAAAAGTTCATCACGTCAAAAAGTTGTGACTATATATTGTCGAAATAGAGTTCTAAGCCTAGAAGTGAATCAACACTCGGATTGATTGGGGATGTTTGCTTTTGGAATCCGGAATCCGATGAACAATAACCGCTGCACACGACGTCGGACCCAATCCGCTAGAATCAGCAGTTCTAACGAATAACACACGTTGGGATGACATCAAGTACTATGGGAAATGTACTGGAAAAATCATCTATAGAAGCTCATTTCATTTCTACTTAATCTATCGTCATTTGAAATGAAATAATTATTTCAATTCCGGATTGAAAAAATTCCAATCAAATAATGTGGTCGTAAAATTAAACAAACATCGATGCTTATCGGCTGGAAGTTCTGCCAAACTCATTCAACGGCATGAACTGCTAATCACAGTTCAAAATATGTTTGTACTCCCACTCACAAATTACGAATGGTGAATGATTATTTGACGTTTTTTTCTGCGTCTTTTAATAGTTAATGCGTGATTAACACTATTGACTATTGACAATTTTGAAATTATTCGTAACGCAATAATATATAGATTAGATGACGTTAAAAAATCGAAACTGCTTTCAATCAATTTTAATGATTATTGGGAAGTTATTACACCCAAACCAATTAGTTAGTTCATTTTAAACTTATTCTGAAAGTTAAATTTACCATGAAATTGTTTGTTAAGAAATTGACAGGAACGCGCAAGTAAAATATTTGTTATTTTTAACTGAATATTTATTGAAACAAACTAATCCACTGAGCACAATCGAATATCTTGTTTTGTAGCTTCAAGCAACAATATTTAAAATTTCAAATCAGATTTTCTGTTGTCACTATTTCAATAAAATAAATCGTTGCGTGAAACCAAAATTTAGTTACTTTTACACGGATTAAAATCTATTACCGGTACCATGATTTTTTAATCATGAAATCATGAACCATGCCTTCTCATGAAATTTCAAAAGCAAAATGATTTATATCATGGAAATTTTCATGAAATATGTGTTATTGTGCATGATACCAATCATTTTGCTCATGATATCATGACTTATTATTCATGAGAGACATGATTCATGATTTCATGATTTTTAATCATGGTACCGGCAATGGATTTTAACCCATGTACAATATTTTTCTCTGCGTGTATTTACCTTTATCTTTTCACACCAGTTGGAAGAGGGAATTAATATATAATTATTTTCAACTGCGAAGGTTTTTCCGCTACGGAGCAGCTCTACCATGACCATTCATTTGGGATTTCTACGCTTTCTTTGCACCGCTAGCCGGAGCTACACTGTTATATTTTTCATAGAAGTTTTAATAAATTTTTACATTCGTACACGGAACGACCGAAATTAGATCTGCGTCTAATTCGTATTACTGTTTTTGAATTTTGAATTAGTTGATTTTAACAAAAAAAATCTTCAAAATAACTATGAAATTAGTTAAAATTGAGAATTTACTTTGCTGACAAAACGCTTATTTTTAGAGAATGTGTTTAGTTGGCGAATATCTTGGACAACAACCAACAATATTTCAATCCAACACGAAATTCTCATTGACAACTAATTTTGTTATTAAAATCAGAAAATTTGTTTCTACTTACCTCTAGTTGAAACTGCTTGCAAATTGTTGTGATGTTTTTCGCATTTGTTACGATATACACATATATAAATTTCTAAACCGATATGTGAAAATGACGTAAACTCTTACTGAAAAGTGGAATTTGTGCGCATTGGAGGCGATTGTGCGTAATAATGTTTTTACGCGGAACAATGAAGTGAGATTCGAATGTTGCACTTTAATTGTATATGTCAAATGATGTTTTTTGTATCTTTCAGCCTTTCGGGCTACGCCGTCCGGTGTACTACTTGTATTCAGTTTTTGTTTTCTGAGTGCTCAAAGTTTTCAGTGAGAGAGTCGATTTCGCGAAGTCGAAGCGAAGACAACAGCGATTTAGAAAAAAAACATTTTCAAAAAGAAGTTTATGTTTCGTTTATGTCTTTTTCTCCAATACCTGCCAATATAGAAAATACAACCGCGACTGAATTTTTTTTCGGTAGTAGTGTGCAATCTAGTGGCTAGTAGTCACTACGGTGTTAACGTTTTTTCGGTGACAGTGCGCCATATAACCGCAAATTTCAGAAGCCAATTCAACCATTTATGTTGGTTGAAAACAGCGATTTATTTCTTTCCGTGTTGGTTCTTTCCGAACCACTTCGAATATCGTTTTCCGTCATCTACTCATCAATCCCGTTTCAAAAATACCCATATTCTAAGGGTTTTTAAACAAGTCGCCATCTTGGATTTCCGAACCACTTCAAACATCGTTTTCCGTCATCTACTCATCAAACCCGTTCTGAAAATACCCAAATGGTAAAGGTTTTCAAGGAATATCGACAAACCGGAAGTCAACATCTCAGGGGACGGGTATAGCGTGATGGGTAAGTCGATGCTTTTCACGCAGCCCGCCTGGGTTCGATTCCGCACATAGGGTCAGAAAGTTTTTCTGGCACGAAGAGGCGAATGACATTAATGTTAAAACCTCTATATTGAAACAAAAAAAAGTCACCATCTTAGATTTCCGAACCACTTCAAACATCGTTTTCCGTCATCTACTCATCAATCCCTTTCCGAAAATATCCATATTGTAAAGGTTTTTAAGGAATGTCGACAAACCGGAAGTCGCCATCTTGGATTTCCGAACCACTTCAAACATCGTTTTCCGTCATCTACTCATCAATCCCGTTCCGAAAATACCCACATTGTAAGGGTTTTTAAGGTATATCGTCAAACCGGAAGTCGCCATCTTGGATTTCCGAACCACCTCAAACATCGTTTTCTGTCATCTACTCATCAGTCCCGTTCCGAAAATACCCATTTTGTAGTAATTTCCATGGAGCCGGAAATTGTTTTCATTGGATACAAAAACCTCTTTTTACGTTACGTAAAAAGAGGTAACGTAAAAAAGTGTTCGTAAACGGAGGTTTGGGTGTATCAGAAACTTTTCTAGACAAATATATTAATATTAGCCGCACGAGATCACGAAGATCCATATATTTCGGTCCTGCAGAAGTTTGAAATCACTAGAGAAAATTGTTTTGGTTTTATTCGACATTATGGTTTATTTATTTTGTATGGAGCCCCTTGGTAACTAGTTCGTAGCAACGTATAAACAGTGTTGCGCAAGAAGATTATTTATACCATTTTCAAGGGGTCGCTATATTTGAGGTAACTGGCGGTAAACCGCCCACGAACACTTTTTATTCCAATTTTTCTTTGGAGTGCCTGGTCGTGTCGTCGGTTTTAGTGCCCTTATTGTACTTAAAAACAAAGAAAAACCTAAATGTTCATTTCATATAGTTTGTCAACGGTTCGACGACGGCATTCAGCCATCTCACGTTCCCGCTGATACTGGTAAAATTCTCACAGATGAGCAGATGCTGTCACAGTAACATTGATTTAGGGGAATCACCGCTTCGATAACCCGCGGGAGAACCCGATCCCCAATTCCGCGTAGCTTCGTAGATGTCCGTAGAGACTGTCGAATTACTGTACATAAATTAACTTATCGAAAACTCATTCATCAACGATTAGTGCAGAAATTTCTGAGCATCCAAACCCAGACCCCATTACTGTGCATTTCTATTTCGTGCTTTTGTGAAATGTTTCTCCGCATTAAATAGAAAATTACCATAAAAGGAAGAAAGTTTGCCTTGTAGTTTTATGCCAACGCAGAATATGATATCAGAGTCAGTATTGTCAGAGCTAACATTAGAATACGATTCCAGTACGGCTTACAACAAGACGGTTCATAATCGGTTCAGCCCATCTTCAATATAGGCTCCCACCAAACTCATCCAAAGGATTAGATGGGAAAATCATCAATGTTTAATTGAATATTCATACAAGTGAGTCTGCTAGTGCTGCGTCGGGGATCGCTTGGATGTGTAGCACATGTTACCCCAACCGTAACACCGACTGGCACTCCGAACGGGGTACCATTTTGAACCATAACCATGTTGGCACAGCTGAAACAGCTTGAAATTTTGGAAACTCACGTTCGCTTCTGGTCGACCGGGTTCAGCAGGCAAACCGACCGACGTCAGTCCCAGTGTCACCCTATCTGGCAGTTCGGAGAAGAAGTTAACGTGGTGCCTGCGGGCAATGTGTGACGTGGATTTATGATGATTTGTCCGGGAATAACAAGAACACTCTCACCTTCCCACCAAGCGCACAACGAAGTGAGGTTGAGTTAATTTTGCAGAAATTGCACATTGTCTAGCATGGGGGTGTTGATGTTTGCCTCAGAACTAATAAAATCTTGTTCGTTGAGGTCGGAATCGTATGGTTGAAGTGGTTAAACAGAAATTCGATTATCGTGGTATGTTCTAGAAATTCGTGGATTCTAATCATCATCATAGGTTTTCGATAATCTTCTGAATGAAATCTGAAGGGTTTTACTACTCCTAATACCAAGCCTAAAAAAGTTACGCGAAGCACCAAACCTCAAAAAAAGTTGGAACGGTAACTATCATTTTTGAGCTATCATAGCTCAGTTGTTACTTGACCAATTTCGATAAATTTTTCACTCTCGAATTTTGTGAAGTTTGTAGATTATTTTAAGTATATCATTATTGACGATCTTTTAGGAAAAACTAATGAAAATCTGATTTTTCCCGTTCCAAGTTTTTTTTTCCTGCTCAAAATGTGCCCTATCTGCATTCATGCGGCACCTGCATCGCGAATCGGATATTGAGAACTTCAACTTTACCGAGTCATAACTTTGTTGTAAGTCAACCGATCTTCAAAATTTGTTCACCATTGGAAAGGTAATACAGGGTCCGGCACTCGAAGTGTAACCAATTAAAAAGGCCATAAATTCAGTTTGGAAAATTACTTTTACTTAATTCAAAGTACAAAATGTGTAAAAATAATACAAAATTCAGAATCAATTCACTTTTGCTCGATATGACCACCTTTTGCCTTGACTTGATGACTTGAGAGAGCGAAGGAGTTGCTTCGTTTGGCCGAATGTGACTTGCAGGTATTTTGGCCCACTCGCGGATAATAACTTTTTTCAACGCCTCGAGACTGGTGTATCTTTTAGTTCGGACTTTGCTCTCCAAAATGGCCCAAAGAGAATAATTCATTGGATTCGCATCTGGTGAATTCGAGAGCCATTGGGTGGACGTGATGAAGTTCGGAACGTTGTTTTTCAGCCATTCTTGGTTCACTCGAGCTTTGTGAGACGGTGCCGAGTCCTGCTGAAACGTCCATGGTCTGCCACCGAAATGTTTGTCTGCCCACGGCTTCAAAGCAACCTCCAGAATACTTTCCCGATAATATGTCGCATTTACCTTGACGCCAGGCTCGATGAAAACGATTGGAGAGCGCACATCTGCGGTTACAGCGGCCCAAACCATTATCTGTTGCGGGTGCTGCCTCCTGGTGGCCAATCGATGACTCAAATTCTCGTATGAACGGTCGGTCAAGTAAACCCTATCGTTTTGAGAGTTTACGAATTGCTCAATTGGAAAAATTTTCTCGTCAGAAAATACAATGTTCGGAAATTGACCGCTTTTGGCAAAACGAAGCAACTCCTTCGCTCTCTCAAGTCATCAAGTCAAGGCAAAAGGTGGTCATATCGAGCAAAAGTGAATTGATTCTGAATTTTGTATTATTTTTACACATTTTGTACTTTGAATTAAGTAAAAGTAATTTTCCAAACTGAATTTATGGCCTTTTTAATTGGTTACACTTCGTGTGCCGGACCCTGTACTTCCACAAATAAAATGCACTGAAAACACGAAAAATAGGGTTGTCTACCCAAAGTAATAATGAAAACTGTAGATAGATGACCTAAGAAAAGGTTACACTTTTTACAATGATCGTAAATATCTCGAAATTCAAAGCGATGACCTATATATTTTTACACATCATTCGATTACTAGTGATACCAGCTACAATTTTTGCTCAACTAGGATTCCTGCACAATCAAAAGAAAACATTAAAAAATCGATGAATTTATGAATATATATTAATTTTTCAAATAATTGTGGAAGATCACAAAAACACTCATTTTTCAGAGCTATTTTTGATAAAACTCGGAAAATCCTCCGAATGTTCCAGCCATTTTCACCCTGTAGATAGAAAAAAGTATTTCAAAGGTCTGTATGTTTTTGGTTTTGGCAAATTTTTCAAAATTTCCATCGAAAATTTCCTAAAACCACCCGCGCGCATAGTACTTGGACGATGGCCTTAATGTCAAGATGCATTTGCTCCTTAAGCAAACATTCAAGTTTTCGTATCGAAGGTCGAATTTTGCACTGCCTGAAATCAACAACAATTGTATTCTTTTGTGTCGGCGGTAGCTTTTGTTCGTTTGGTTCATTCATGTCGAGGTCGTTCTATTGTTCACTAAACAATACTGCATTCGGTTTCTTCCGTACCGAACGTAAGCGGTTTTGTTATATCGACTGACTTGGATGATATGTGAAAGCGAACTGACAGTCTTGTTAAGGATCAAGAGTAATCCAAGAGTTTACTTGGTACGTATACCATAAATCTGTGTATTCATATATGCAGTGCACCGAGTTTATCAAAGTGGATTGCACGATTGAGATTCAAAAATCTTTTATCACAATAATTAACATGGATGAAATTATCAGTTTTGATAAATTTTTCACCAACGTTTGATGGAAAATTGCTAACATATTCCCTAATAAAAAAGTTAGCAACACTGCTTCAATGCATTTGTATTAGATTGCGCTACACAAAATAAACAAAACTAAACATTTTCTGTTACAAAAGCAGTTTGCCGGAAAAATAAATAGTTTAACGACAACATTCCATATCCATTGTCTTTCGCGTGTTAAATTAAAGGTTCCTATTTTGCGGGTTTGCTTATAGAAGGTACGTAAATCTTTATATCGCAATAATTTCTGCAAGAAGAAATCCATGCAGAAATGTGTTTGTTGCTAATCAAACGTGTCAGTGGAAGTAAGCTGAAACTGAAATAAGTTTTAAGGATAACGGAAGAGTTTTAGACTAAGATTTTCGCTTTGCTTGAATTGCAATTTTAAGCAGTATGAACCGATTGGTTTGTTTTTTAACCATTTTACGCACACATTGTTGGTATTACTCATACGCTTGCAAAGAGTCTTGCTCCTTAAAACTGCTTGCAAATTGTTTTCATGTTTTTCGCAGGTGTTACGATATGTCCATATATAAATGTCTAAAACGATATGTAAAAAGGACGTAAACTCTTAGTGGAAAGTGTATTTATTCAGGATTTGTGTGTATTTGTAGCGATTGTGCGTATCAATGTTTTTACGCGGAACAGTGAAGTGAGTTTCGAATGTTGCACTCTAATTGTATAAGTGAAATTATGGTTTACCTTTTTTTATAAATATAAAAAATAGGTATAGAATTCGCTCAAACTTTAGAAAAATTTTCCGAGGCCCGGAGGGCCGAATGTCATATACCAATCGATTCAGCTCGACGAACTGAGCAAATGTCCGTGTGTGTGTATGTGTGTGTGTCTCTATGTGTGTTGTCAACTAAGAGATCGAGATCTCAGAGATGGATGGACCGATTTTGATCAAACTAGTCGCAAATGAAAGGTCTCCCCGTCACCCAGAACGCTATTGAATGGTTTTGGGATCGGATGTTTACTTTTTGAGTTATACAAAGTTTTATGTCAAAATTTTCAGTTTTTTGGCAGTATCTGTCACACTTGACCTTGAAACAGAATATGTTTTCAGGCTTAGATTCCGCACGATAATACCTATCCAACAAGCCATAGATTGTTAAAATCCGTCCATTTTTATTGGAGATATCGAAATTTTTGTGTAAGCGACTTTTTCCCCTATTCCAGCAGTAGAAGCTTTGAGCGCTGTCTGGCAAAGAAATGCTTGGGAGCAACATAAAACACGATTTTTTATACTGTTACATACATTTGTTTTTAAGTACCCAAAAGACTGCGTACAGCATGATATTTGGCTCGGACCGATTTTAGCACGGTTCGTTTCTGGCAACATAATCGTTCGAATATGCCTTATGTTAACCAGATGATGGCAGAATTTTCGAGTTGAAAGCAATTCCATAATTATATTGATTTAAACTACTTACACGGAACGACCGAAATTAGCTCTGCGCCTAATTCGTATTACTGTTTTCGAATTAGTTGATTTTAACAACAAAATTTCCAAAATAACTATAAAATTAGTTAAAATTTAGATTTTTTTTTTTTTTTTTTTTCATAAATACGTTTATTTCATAGGCAATATACATAAGTTTTTCTTCGCCGTGGCATCCACAATACATAGTAGTTTAAACCTAATACATTTCGAATATCATATTAGTATGTTGGTACTCATTAGTTAATCTAAACACTGTTTTTATCAAGCGAGTTGCTATTTTAAATTACATTAAATAAAATACATTTATTTTGTACATGATCTTATAACTATTTCAGGATTGTTTGTATCAGTTCACCACTTATATTCAATATCCTATAGTTGGCTATTGGTTGAACTCATGGAAGAGAAAACAGTTAACAATAAAATAAAATTTAAATTGGAACTCCAATGGATTTAATGAAATGATAAAGAAGTTTCATGTATGGAAGGTCACGACAAGCAAGAATGTCGCGAACTGGGACATTGGATAGTCTACCTTGGGTACGCAAGGAATTTATTAGTTGGGATCTGACATCACGAAACTCCACGCATGTCCAAACAACATGGTCAATATCGCGGTAACCTTCGCCGCAAGCACAATGATTAGTCTCGGAAAGTCCAATTCGAAGGAGATGTGCATCTAACGTGTAGTGATTGGACATGAGTCTGGACATCACACGAATGAAATCTCTACTCACATCCAGTCCCCTGAACCATGCCTTTGTCGATATTTTAGGAATAATTGAGTGCATCCACCGACCCAGATCATCTTTATCCCAAGAAGCTTGCCAGCTGGCAAGTGTTCTTTGGCGAGACGCGCTATAGAATTCGTTGAAAGCAATCGGTCTCTCATAAATTTCACCCTCAATAGCACCACGTTTGGCTAAAATATCGGCTCTTTCATTGCCTGGAATGGAGCAATGAGCCGGAACCCAAACTATTGTGATTAGATAATTATTATTCAATATGTCGTTCAGACACTGTTTTATTTTACCCAAGAAAAACGGTTCATTTTTGCCAGCAGCGTTTGAGCGAATGGCTTCAATTGCACTCAGACTATCTGTGAAGAGGAAATAATGGTTTGGAGATAATGTGACGATTACATTCAAGCTATAATGAACTGCTGCTAACTCTGCTATATAAACAGATGCAGGTTCTTGAAGCTTGAATGAGGCCGAAACATTATTGTTGAACATACCAAACCCTGTCGCTTCTTCCATTCGCGATCCGTCCGTGTAAAACATTTTCTCAGAGTTAATATGCCTGAACTTACTTGAAAATATTTTTGGGATTTCCATAGAGCGTAGGTGGTCCGGGATTCCACGCACTTCGCGCTGCATGGATGTGTCGAAAAATAAAGTTGAGTCAGGTACATTTAGGAGGCTGACACGGATAGGAATATATCTTGAAGGGTTGATTTCCTGTGACATATGGTTAAAATATACTGTCATGAATTTTGTTTGAGATCGAAGCTCGACTAGTCGTTCGAAATTATTAATTACCATGGGATTCAGCACATCACATCTTATTAGCAGGCGTGATGAAAGCTCCCAAAATCGATCTTTTAATGGAAGAACTCCCGCCAGAACTTCAAGACTCATTGTATGTGTCGAATGCATGCAGCCTAAAGCAATTCGCAAACAACGGTACTGAATTCGCTCAAGTTTGATAATATGAGAATTTGCAGCGGAACGAAAACAAACGCATCCATATTCCATCACTGAAAGTATCGTTGTCTGATACAATTTTATTAGATCTTGCGGATGAGCACCCCACCAAGACCCTGTTATTGTTCGAAGAAAATTTACTCTTTGTTGGCATTTCGTTATCAGATACCTAATGTGTCCTCCCCACGTGCATTTGGAATCAAACCACACCCCGAGGTATTTGAAAGTCAAAACCTGTTCGATTATTCTTCCCATCATATGAAGCTGAAGTTGCGCGGGATCATGCTTTTTTGAAAAGACGACCAGCTCTGTTTTCTCCGCAGAGAATTCGATACCAAGATGAACAGCCCAAACGGACAATTTATCTAAGGTATCTTGCAATGGTTTTTGCAGATCAATAGCTTTGGATCCAGTAACTGAAACCACGCCATCATCTGCCAATTGTCTTAGTGTACATGGGGTTACTAGACAGCTGTCAATGTCATTCACGTAAAAATTATAGAGGAGCGGACTGAGGCATGAGCCTTGCGGGAGACCCATGTAGCTAATTCTGATTGTTGCCAAATCGCCATGTGAAAAATGCATGCGTTTCTCTGACAAAAGGTTGTGCAAATAATTATTTATAACCGCTGGGAGTCCATGTTGGTGGAGCTTGTCTGAAATAACATCAATGGAAACTGAATCAAATGCTCCTTTAATGTCTAAAAATACAGATGCCATTTGTTGCTTTTGAGCGAAGGCAATTTGGATGTCAGACGAAAGTAATGCAAGGCAATCATTCGTCCCTTTATTTCTACGGAAGCCAAACTGAGTATCTGACAACAAACCGTTCGTCTCGACCCAAGTGTCGAGACGTCGTAGAATAATTTTTTCGAACAATTTTCTGATGCAGGACAACATCGCAATGGGTCTATATGAGTTGTGATTGGAAGCTGGTTTCCCCGGCTTTTGAATGGCGATAACTTTCACTTGTCTCCAGTCAGGTGGAACAATATTTTGCTCAAGAAACTTGTTGAACAATTCCAACAAACGTCTTTTTGCGAGGTCGGGCAGATTCTTCACCAAGTTGAATTTAATTCTGTCCAATCCAGGAGCGTTATTGTTACAAGACATGAGTGCTATGGAAAATTCCATCATTGAAAAGGGGCTATCAATGGAATCATCATTTGAAGAAGACTCCCTAACAATGCTATGCGTAGGAACGGAATCTGGACAAACTTTCCTCGCAAAATCAAATATCCATCGATTCGAGTACTCCTCACTCTCATTTCCTACGTTACGATTCCTCATTCGTCTGGCCGTATTCCAAAGAGTGCTCATTGAGGTTTCTCTTGACAAACCTTCCACAAAATGTCTCCAATAGCTGCATTTCTTAACCCGAAGTATGTTCTTGTACTTGGTTTCTAAAACCAAGAATTTTTCAAAATTCTGAGGAGTTCCTCCTCCTCGATTTAAAAACGTCTTGAAAGCATTTTGTTTCGCGTGTTTAGCATCTGAGCACTCTTTGTCCCACCAAGGATTTGGAGGTCTTCTGTTAGACGATGGACCAAGAAATCGTTTGGTTTGGGCTTGTTCTGCGGCCTCCAGAATCGAACAAACGAGGAAGTCATATTCTTCAAGTGGGGGAAGCTCTTCCATTGAAGTTAAGACACTTGAAATATTACTTTGGTATTTAATCCAGTCAATATTTTTTGTCAAATCATATGGAATATTAACTGAATTAGCAATGCCTTTGTTACTGCTAATTGAGATGATGATTGGTAAATGATCGCTACCATGTAAATCAGGAAATACTTTCCAGGTGCAATCTAGTCGAATTGAAGTCGAACAAAGAGATAAATCTAATGCACTTGGACGTGCAGGAGGTCTTGGGATCCGTGTCATGCTACCCATATTTAGTACCGTCATGCTAAAATTGTCGCAAATATTATATATTAGAGATGATCTGCTATCATTGTAAACGGAACCCCACATCATTCCGTGCGAATTGAAATCTCCTAAAATCAAACGTGGAGCAGGAAGGGCTTCGACAATTTCATTAAGCTGTCGTTGTCCAACTTGAGCTCTTGGAGGAATATATACCGAAGCAATGCAAATGTCCTTTCCTTTAATGTTTATTTGACAAGCAACAACTTCTATACTAGAAGTCGAAGGAATGTTTAATCTATAAAAGGAATAACATTTCTTAATTCCTAAAAGCACTCCACCATACGGGGAGTCTCTGTCGAGACGTATAATGTTAAAGTCATTAAAATTTAAGGCTATGTTTGATGTAAGCCATGTTTCGCACAAAGCAAATACATCACATTTTTGACTATGCATCAAAACTTTAAATGAATCAAGTTTTGGCATGATGCTTCGACAATTCCACTGCAGGACAGTGATTGAATCATTTGCGGCGGATGATAAATTATCCATCAAATGATACAAAACCTGAAAGAGCTGGCCATTGAGCTGATAACTGTTTCAAAAAAGTTCTAGCTATTGGAAGGAATGCTGTTATGATGGTCTTTAGAGGTTCAGAAATATTGAATGCAGCGAAAATCCATTCTACAATTTCCGAAAATTTCAGTAATCCTGTTGGTGAATGTGAAATGGAGCCCACTGGATTATTGTCTTTTCTTGAGCTAGTTCCTGGATTGGTTTGTGAATTTGACAAACCAGGAGGCACAGTTTTTGGTTTTAAATTTGGCTTTTTAGCTTTAACACGGGGATCTTTTTTTGAAGGTATAATTTTAGGTGTCTTTTTTGGTATTTTGTGGTTTGTTAATCTCCTCTTAACAGACCCTTGAGGAGTGACAAACGAGGTATCTTCACTATTTCCGTCAGAGTCAGATTCCTCTGGCTCCGCAAGATTTGAAAAACCGTTTTCGGTTTCCAAAGGGGAGACATGTATGACCGTTTTGAGCATTTCTGCATATGTGCGCTTAGACCGTGCTTTTAAAGAAAGCTTCATTTTGTCTTTACGCAGCTTAAATGCAGCGCACACTGAAAGATCATCATGAGGGCTTTCCCCACAATAAACACATTTTTCAACATCTTTATCGCAAAAATTATCCTTATGAGGCCCTTGACATTTGATACATTTGGACTTATTACTACAGTAAGTAGCTGTATGTCCGAATTTTTTACAGTTCGTGCAATTCATAACATGCGGTACGAAAAGCCGAACAGGAAGACGAATTTTATCGATATAGACATGGCTAGGCAATGCAGATCCGGCAAATGTTACGCGAAACGAATCTGAGGGACGATAAGACTTTTTTCCATCGACAATAGATGCTGAGTACAATTGTTTGCACTCGAGTATCTTAACTCCCTCAAGCATGGAGTTTTTAAAACGGCCAACTCCATTTTTAAGTAAATCATCTGCTGTCAGACTTGCTTCAGTCACAACACCGTCAATTTCTACCTCCTTCGATGGAATGTAAACTCGATATTCAATAGCAAATAATTTACAGGTTACAATATCGTTTGCCTGTTTCAAGTCGTTAACTACAACTCGAATTTTATCTCTATTAACCTTACAGATTTCTTTAACTTCAGAGAAATGTGATGTCAAATCCTTTGTAATTTGCATCAAGTTTAAAATCTTTTCTTTTTTTCGAAGATAGACTATCCATGGCCCAGTGGTACCCTGTGGATAATGTTTAGCCCTCGGAGTATTTAAACTTTTACTAGTATCCGGAATCGGATTCGGATGATCTTCCATGAGATCATCCATTACATTAAATTTTTTTTGTAAATTAATAATACCAAAATAAAAACTTATGTTTAGTAAAATTTCAGATATAAGAAATAAAAAATAAATTAAATTAAATCTACCTTGTAGCTGATGTCTCTGTTCCTTTATCGTGAAGAACGACGTGAAGCTCTTCCAACGATTTCCAATTGGCAGTCTTTTGCTGTTTCCAATTGGCAGTCTTCTGTCGTTTACTGCTATCTCAGTTGCTCTGCCGTCGTTGTGAACACCACTGCACTTGCTGTACCTGACCCCAGGTACAGTGCTTTTGCTCTTGGTGGCGATCAAATGCGATGCTTGCAGTGTAGCACCTCGCGATATATGCCGTCTCTTTTGATCCTACGCAGCGTACAAATTCTGGTACCTGGTAGATCAGCACTGGGTTGCTTTAGCACCTCTGTGCCTTTGCACCCCTTCGTCTTCGCACCTTTATGCGATGGCACCTCTGTGACTCGTCACTTCTATGCTCTCGCACCTCTGTGTCTCTACACCTCTGTGCGTATGAACGGGATGGCCTTCGTTGCTAGCTTTCCAGTCGGGAAACGCCCCGAATATTGCGTTTGCTATGGGCAGTTTAACTACCTGAAGCTTAGAATTGTCTCGGTAGCAGCCGTTAACTCACGAGCCAGTACAATCGAAACACAACCTCTTCGCTTGAATGGTTTTTACTGAATCAAAATTTAGAATTTACTGTGCTGAAAAAAACTCTTATTTTTAGAGAATGTGTTTAGTTGGCGAATATTCTGGACACAAACCAGCAATATTTCAATCCAACACGAAATTCTCATTGACAACTAATTTCGTTATTAAAATCAGAAACTTTGATTCTATTTATCTATCACCGTCATTACTGAAGGACAGCAGTGTCAAAGCAAAACAATCCATTAAAAAGCTAAAAGGGACAGTCTTGTTGAAACTGCTCGCAAATTGTTTAGATGTTTTTCGCATGTGTTACGATGTATCCCTATAAAAATTTCTAAACCGATATGTAAAAATGAAGTGAACTGTTAGTGGAAAGTGTATTTATTCAGAATTTGTGCGCAGTTAAAGCGATTGTGGGTAATAATGTTTTTACGCGAAACAGTGAAGTGAGTTTCGAATGTTGCACTCTAATTGTACACGTCAAATGATGTTTTTTTTGTATCTTCTCATTCCGGGCTACGCCGTCCGGTGTACTACTTGTATTCGGTTTTTGTTTTCCGAGTGCTAAAAAGTTTTCAGTGAGAGAGTCGATTTCGCGAAGTCGAATGAAGAAAACAGCGATTTAGAAGTAAAATTTTCAAAAAGAAGATTATGTTTCGCTTATGTCTTTTTCTCCAATACAACATCGTATTTATACCTGCAAATATAAAAGGATAACCGCGACTGAATTTTTTTTCGGTAGTAGTGTGCCATCTAGTGGCTAGTAGTCATTACGGTGTTAACGAGCGCCATATAGCTGCTAATTGCAGAAACCAATTCAACCATTTATGTTGGTTGAAAACAACGTTTTATTTCTCTAATTCAACTAAAAAATTAGTTGAATGGATATGAAGCGTGCCTTAGCTAAGAAATGACAGCACGTTTAATTGGTGAATTTAACTAAAAAAAATAGCCATTTCAACAAATATTTTATTATTATTAAGAGAATTAGAATTAAAAAATCTAAATTAGCAAAAGTAAGATTTTTTTAGTTGTCTCAAAAAATAACTAACTAAAATCAGAAAATCAACTAATTTTTTCGCCAAAATGCTAATTTCGGTCTTTCCGTGTACAGAAATAAATGCTGGAAGAACATAACAGCCATATACCATTCGAATCAGTTCGTCGGGATCAGCAAATGCGTGTGTGACAAATAATTTCCCTCAATTTTTTTCGGAGATGACTCAACGGTTTTTACGAACTCAGATTCATATGCAAAGTCGTATACTCCCAAACAAGTTTCCTGAATTATGTTTGGTTCCGACTACAGGATGATATGTGAAACGAAATTAAAACTGTGTAACTCATTTTTCTCGTAGATGGGTGAACCGATCAAAGATTCAAATGAAAGCTAAGAATCATCTAAGATTCAAATGAAAAGTTTTAAGATTCTATAAAACATCTTGTTTTTCAGTCAGATCCAACTTCCAGTTTCGAAGATAATATAACAATGTCTATTTCACATAAATTAATCAGGTCTATCGGGTTAGCAGATTTAGATATTCGATAACCAAATAAACTTATTTCATTTTTAGTGGTAATCAGTTTTCGATTCGGATTTAATTCGCACTACGGTTTCTCAAAGATGTCTACACTGATTTTCAAACATTTTGAAACAAATGTAAACTAAACAGCTACTCAGGTGAATTTGTCTGACTTCGGCTACACCGAATTTCGAATTCCGGTTCCAGTGTCGTATCGTTTCTCAAAGCTCAATCGTTTTCTCAAAAAAAAAGCCAAATCGAATTTCAAAACAAAAGTTCAAATTAAAATAAATCCAATTTTATCCAATTCTGACTTCCGATTCTGGAATTGTAGGATGATGAATTTTTAAAATTCAAAGCGATATAGAAGATGACAATCCCGGAAAGCGTTAAAGTTGGACTCAAAAATATTGCAATTTATTCGTCATATGGCCATACGAATCGGGATGGGTTATGCCGGTTCCTGAATACCGACTCTAGTAGTACCTTAAATTACCCTAAACTCTAAAGTGGAAATTACTTCGACATATCATGGAATGTATAATCGATTGTTACACTTTTAGATTCACATTCGATCCGATTTGCAGTTTCGACATTACAGAGTAATGAGTGATTAAAATCTCAAATTGCCACTTAAAACGACGGACAATAGAATAATGTCATGAAAACTGAAACACCGAAGAATATTCATGAAAAAAACACAAATGGATTGATTAAAAAAGGTATCATCTCACTGCTAGGTGGATTAAGCACGTTTTTTTCTGTATCTTCCAACCTTCCAGGCTACGCCGTCGGTGTATTACTTGTATTCGGTTTTTATTTTCCGAGTGCTCAAAGTGAGAGAGTTGATTTCGCGAAGTCGAATGTAGAAAACAGCGATTTCAAAGAAAAATTTTCAAAAATAAATTTATGTTTCGTTTATGTCTTTATGTCAATATAGAAAAGACAACCGCGACTGACATTTTTTTTTCGGTAGTGGTGTGCCATCTAGTGGCTAGTAGTCATTACGGTGTTAACGTTTTTTTGGTGACATGGCGTCATATAGGTGCGAATTGCAGAAGCCAAATCAACCATTTATGTTGGTTGAAAACAACGTTTTATGTCCCTAATTCAACTAAAAAATTAGTTGAACGGAAATGAAGTGTGCCTTAGCTAAGAAATGACAGCACGTTTAATTGGTGAATTCAACTGAAAAAATAGCCATTTCAACAAATATTTTATTACTATTAAGGGAATAAGAATTACAGAAGCACTTGAAATAGTGGTCAAGCAATCATTATCAACAGAACGAAACTTCCCTCCCCATCAACGCGTCTTTTGATAGTCTACTAGCCGTTCCAATTAGGTTCGAAAAGGTGATTTATCATTCCACTATTCGGATAATCTAAGTTTCCAGACGACACAGTACAAACCCGCAATCATATATGTACTCAATAAAACCCCTTCCGGAACTACTGAAAATTCTTTGCTTTACGACCAAATACTTAAATTTACACCAGCCATAAACCAGTCACATCCGTAGCACTTAAGATGCCTTCGGCTAATTAAATCATCAGTTACACCGCACCAAAAAGGATAGCCGGCAGGCCGGAGTTTGCAGAAGAGATATTAAAATGTTTTCCCCCGTTCCGTCGGACACGTTTTCACGTACTGTTCCCCCCTGGAGAACCCAGGATTATGACGGTTTTAAGCCAGCAGCACGCACGCCACGGCGGGATTTTATCTATTAGATCTATATTTGTATTTCGATACAGACATGTTCCACGGAAATGTCGATTACAAGCTGGAAATGCTATTTCTGGAAGCACGTACGGACGCACACATCCACACACACTGCTCACAAATTCTAATGTAATTTCGCAATAATGCTGCACCAGTTGTAAATAAATCAATCACCAACTTGACAGATCAGAAAGTTTTACTGGTCCGATGCATTTGAAGTGGCGGGTTGATTGTAATCTGGTTAGTATTGGTATTATTTATTAACAGAAACTGACACCTTTTCTAAACTAAACTGAGATTTAGTGTACCGCCTCGGAGTGTCTTTAAAGTACTACTTTCCTCATATTTATTAGATCGGGTTTTAACGTCACTTTATTTCGCATTGCTTAGAAGTACTTTCGACTGACATGCCGGAACATATGTTCAAGTCATTAGCGCGCTTTTAGTCAAAGTGTGCAAGGTACGGAAGAAACGGTCGACTTGGTGGCCTGAGCGGAGAAACCCGGACAACACGTGACTAGAATATAAATAAAAATTTGATACATATGGGTGTCATCGGCAAATTAAGCATCCATATGTATGTTAGCACCGTTTCAACATCCACTTTGTCGCAGCATGAGTGGGTTCACATGTTCGTACCGAAAAAAAGTAAGAACTGCGGTTGAGGCGAAGCAATAAAATTAGCATACACATAAATTTGTCCTAGGAAGGGAAAAGTTTTCCCCGTCGTTACCGGCGAGTGGGATCCATTCGATGCAGCACTACCGGAAGATAGAAAAACTTCCGCATTTTACATCGTCGTCGTCGTCGTCGTCGAAGCAAGCGATGCGGTCTCTATGGTGAAATTTTCCATCAAACCTTGATCGAAATGATTCTGCTTCATCGAACTGGTGAACTTATATCAGTACTACATATTGAGATGAAACTTAGTCGTGATGTTTACATTGATTCGAAAAAATCAATACCATCAGGAATTGGATTATCATTTAATTTAGAAGCTAATACTCGATTCGAAGTTATTACTCGCATATGGAAAACTTTACTTTCCGACGAGTGAGTTGTTCCGAAACGAATGAGTTCTCTTACCAGCGAACCTGTTGAGCAGCATTCGTTCATCTTCAACAAAAAAAAACGTGTTTAATCCACCTAGCAGTGAGATGATACCTATTTTTATCAATCCGCATGTGTTTTTTGCATGAATATTCTACGGTGTTTAAGTTTTCATGACATTATTTTAATGACCCTCGTTTTAAGCGACAATTTGAGATTTTAATCACTCATTACTCTGTAATGTCGAAACTGCAAATCGGATCGAATTTGAATCTAGAAGTGTGATAATCGATTAAACATGCCATGATATGTAAGTTCCACTCTAGAGTTTACGGTAATTTAAGGTACTTCCAGAGCCGGTATTCAGGAACCAGCATAACCCAAACCGATTCGTATGGCCATATGACGAATAAATTACAACAGTTTTGAGTTCAACTTTGAAGCTTTTCGGGATTGTCATCTTCTATATCGGTTTGAATTTTAAAAATTCATCATCATGTAATTCGAGAACCGGAAGTCATAATTGGATAAAATAATTAATTTTTGTATATAAGTTTGTTTTAATTAAAATTTTTGTTTCTGAAATTTGATTAGGCTTTTTTTGAGAAAACGATTGAGCTTTGAGAAACGATTTTATACTGGAACCGGAATTCTAAAAGCGGTATGGCCGAAGTCAGATAAATTCACCTGAGTAGCTGTACACTTTACATTTGTTTCAAAACATTTGAAAATCAGTTAAGACATCTTTGAGAGATCATAGCACGAATTAAATTTTTAGGTGCCTTCTGATCGACAACTGAATACCACTAAAACTGAAAAAAGTTAATTTTTTTATCGACTATCCAAATCTGCTAACCCGATAAACCTGATTAAATTATGTGGAATAGACATTTTTATACAATCCCCGAAACCGGAAGTTGGATCTGACTGAAAAGCAAGATGTTTTATAGAACTTTGAAACTTTTCATTTGAATCTTAGATGATTCTTAGATTTCATTTGCATCTTAGATCGGTTCAGCCATCTTCAAGAAAAATGAGTTACACAATTTTGATTTCGTTTCACATATCATCCTGTAGTTCCGAAACCAGAGGTCGGAACCAAACATAATGCAGGAACTTTGTTTGGGAGCATACGACTTTTCGTATGAATCTGAATTTGTAGAAAAGAAATTTTCCGAGAAAATTAATTGAAGTTATTTGTCACACACGCATTTGCTGATCTCGACGAACTGATTCGAATGGTATATGGATGTTATGTTGTTCCAGCATTTATTGCTGTAAGTAGTTTAAAACAAAATAATTAAAAAAAAATCTGCCATCATCTGGTTTATATATGTCATATTCGAACGATTATGTTGCCAAAAACGAGCCGTGCCAAAATCGGTCCGAGGCTAAATGTCATGAAAAAGAATGCTGTACACAATCCTTTTGGTTCTTAGAAACAATTGTATGTAACAGTATAAAAAATCGTGTTTTCCGTTGCTCCCAAGCATTTCTTTGTCATACAGCGCTCAAAACTCCTACTGCTGGAATAGGGGGAAAAGTCGCTTACAGAAAAATTTCGATATCTCCGTTAAAAATGGACGGATTTTAACAATCTATGGCTTGTTGGATAGGTATTACCGTGCGGAATCTAAGTCTGAAAACATATTCTGTTTTCAAGGTCAATTGTGACAGATACTGTCAAAAAACTGAAAATTTTGACATAAAACTTTGTATAACTCAAAAAGTAAACATCCGATCTCAAAACCATTCAATAGCGTTTTGGGTGACGGGGAGACCTTTCATTTGCGACTAGTTTGATGAAAATCGGTCCAGCCATCTCTGAGATCTCGACCTCTTAGTTGACAACACACATACGGACACACACACATACACACACACACACACACACAGACATTTGCTCAGTTCGTCGAGCTGAATCGATTGGTATATGTCATTCGGCCCTCCGGGCCTCGGAAAAATTTTCGAAAGTTTGAGCGAATTCTATACCTATTTTTTATATATATAAAAATAGGTAAAACGGCATTAAAATCGAATAAAGCTGCTTCGTGAGTTTGACGCAACAGGCACTACGGTACGACCCATAAATGTTTTATACGACAGTTTGATCGGTACTAGTTTAAAAACGGAAGGGTAACATGTTTCATATATAGTGAAAATTAAACAGACCCTCATTACTGGAAGTACAGGGTGCGTACGATATTCGATAGCACGCCTATATGAGTCTGTGTTTTCTAGGGTGATATTTTTTTATATATTAATATTGGAAGACTATAAGTTGATAAAGAGACTCGTAACTATTTTTTGTAATCGCAAATTTTCTCACGAGCGCTCTTTAGCCTCTAGGAGGGTCATTACAAGATACCATATTATTCCTGAAGGTTTCATCCGTCGCACAGTGGTCCAAAACTGGAAAAAGACGGTCAAAAGTCTGTACAAATTTCGAATGAAAAATTTTTTACCAATGTCTCATTTTGAAGAAAAAAACATTTGAAGTATTTTTGCTGAAGATATAAATAATTTTTTACTTTTTTATTTATGACTTCTGGTCAGTCAGTAATTTTTTACTTTTTTCGGTATTTTAACGATATCAAACTAACTAGAGATTATAGGAGGAGAAAGAATATGAAATCATAGAGCCATAGTACTCAAGGAAGAGCAAGGATGTGAAGAATAAAGTGCGGAAAAGTGAGACGTGACAAGGGTCATTTAAGTAAGCAGAAGGCTTCTCGTATCTAAACTTTTACCTTCTACCAGAGGAGTCGAACTTAGGCATCTTAAAGATACGAGTCATCCGAGTCTCTGATATGTCAGAAAGTAAAGGCAAAGGTCGTTTGCCATTTACTGTCCGAACCGGCAAAAGTAAAGTTACGAGAAGTTGTCACATTCTGCCCACGACGGTTTCTCACACAATGTGTTTCATTGTGTTGATATTTTCTCATCTCTATACAGTTAGTTATAACACCGGAATGGAAGATTTGTCCGAAACTATTGCTTGAGTGCCTGGAGTTGTAGCGTATGGCTATGCGTCCCAGGGTGCAAGCGGCGCACGGACAGCGCTCCATTCATCGCTGTGTGTGATGGAATCCCATCAAATCTTTTTTACTTTTTACTTTTTTATTTATGACTTCTGGTCAGTCAGTAATTTTTTACTTTTTTCGGTATTTTAACGATATCAAACTAACTAGAGATTATAAGAGGAGAAAGAATATGAAATCATAGAGCCATAGTACTCAAGCAATAGTTTCGGACAAATCTTCCATTCCGGTGTTATAACTAACTGTATAGAGATGAGAAAATATCAACACAATGAAACACATTGTGTGAGAAACCGTCGTGGGCAGAATGTGACAACTTCTCGTAACTTTACTTTTGCCGGTTCGGACAGTAAATGGCAAACGACCTTTGCCTTTACTTTCTGACATATCAGAGACTCGGATGACTCGTATCTTTAAGATGCCTAAGTTCGACTCCTCTGGTAGAAGGTAAAAGTTTAGATACGAGAAGCCTTCTGCTTACTTAAATGACCCTTGTCACGTCTCACTTTTCCGCACTTTATTCTTCACATCCTTGCTCTTCCTTGAGTACTATGGCTCTATGATTTCATATTCTTTCTCCTCTTATAATCTCTAGTTAGTTTGATATCGTTAAAATACCGAAAAAACTAAAAAATTACTGACTGACCAGAAGTCATAAATAAAAAAGTAAAAAGTAAAAAAGATTTGATGGGATTCCATCACACACAGCGATGAATGGAGCGCTGTCCGTGCGCCGCTTGCACCCTGGGACGCATAGCCATACGCTACAACTCCAGGCACTCAAGCAATAGTTTCGGACAAATCTTCCATTCCGGTGTTATAACTAACTGTATAGAGATGAGAAAATATCAACACAATGAAACACATTGTGTGAGAAACCGTCGTGGGCAGAATGTGACAACTTCTCGTAACTTTACTTTTGCCGGTTCGGACAGTAAATGGCAAACGACCTTTGCCTTTACTTTCTGACATATCAGAGACTCGGATGACTCGTATCTTTAAGATGCCTAAGTTCGACTCCTCTGGTAGAAGGTAAAAGTTTAGATACGAGAAGCCTTCTGCTTACTTAAATGACCCTTGTCACGTCTCACTTTTCCGCACTTTATTCTTCACATCCTTGCTCTTCCTTGAGTACTATGGCTCTATGATTTCATATTCTTTCTCCTCTTATAATCTCTAGTTAGTTTGATATCGTTAAAATACCGAAAAAAGTAAAAAATTACTGACTGACCAGAAGTCATAAATAAAAAAGTAAAAAGTAAAAAAGATTTGATGGGATTCCATCACACACAGCGATGAATGGAGCGCTGTCCGTGCGCCGCTTGCACCCTGGGACGCATAGCCATACGCTACAACTCCAGGCACTCAAGCAATAGTTTCGGACAAATCTTCCATTCCGGTGTTATAACTAACTGTATAGAGATGAGAAAATATCAACACAATGAAACACATTGTGTGAGAAACCGTCGTGGGCAGAATGTGACAACTTCTCGTAACTTTACTTTTGCCGGTTCGGACAGTAAATGGCAAACGACCTTTGCCTTTACTTTCTGACATATCAGAGACTCGGATGACTCGTATCTTTAAGATGCCTAAGTTCGACTCCTCTGGTAGAAGGTAAAAGTTTAGATACGAGAAGCCTTCTGCTTACTTAAATGACCCTTGTCACGTCTCACTTTTCCGCACTTTATTCTTCACATCCTTGCTCTTCCTTGAGTACTATGGCTCTATGATTTCATATTCTTTCTCCTCTTATAATCTCTAGTTAGTTTGATATCGTTAAAATACCGAAAAAAGTAAAAAATTACTGACTGACCAGAAGTCATAAATAAAAAAGTAAAAAGTAAAAAAGATTTGATGGGATTCCATCACACACAGCGATGAATGGAGCGCTGTCCGTGCGCCGCTTGCACCCTGGGACGCATAGCCATACGCTACAACTCCAGGCACTCAAGCAATAGTTTCGGACAAATCTTCCATTCCGGTGTTATAACTAACTGTATAGAGATGAGAAAATATCAACACAATGAAACACATTGTGTGAGAAACCGTCGTGGGCAGAATGTGACAACTTCTCGTAACTTTACTTTTGCCGGTTCGGACAGTAAATGGCAAACGACCTTTGCCTTTACTTTCTGACATATCAGAGACTCGGATGACTCGTATCTTTAAGATGCCTAAGTTCGACTCCTCTGGTAGAAGGTAAAAGTTTAGATACGAGAAGCCTTCTGCTTACTTAAATGACCCTTGTCACGTCTCACTTTTCCGCACTTTATTCTTCACATCCTTGCTCTTCCTTGAGTACTATGGCTCTATGATTTCATATTCTTTCTCCTCTTATAATCTCTAGTTAGTTTGATATCGTTAAAATACCGAAAAAAGATATAAATAATGTAAAAAAAATATTTTTTGAGATATGTTCACCTTATTTGAAAAACAGTTTTTTTTATTTATCTACGTAGAATCTACCTCTATTACCTAAGTATCTACTACAAAGTGCGCGTAAACTGGCATAAACAAGCTCATGCTTGCACTCGAAACTTAAGCAAATTGTTGTGATTTTTATTTTGTTTACTTTTTGACAATTAACAATATTAGAAAAGAATCTTAGTAGAACTCGATGCAATTTTTTTATGCCTTTTCAAAATTAGATTTAAATATTGAAAATCCGAAAAATTATCAAAAGTTCAACACATATAAAAAATGGAAAAATGTTTTCCAAACAAAATATGAAAAAGTATTGTAAAAGTTCAAACCCTTACGAAAAGATTTCATTTCAAACATGTAAATAAATTGTGTTATCGCGAAGCAACACGCTTTTTAAGACGATATGTTGATCGTGTGAAGCTCACTTAGAGATGTGCAAAACAGCACCGGTGAGCAGTTCCGAATCAATCAGCTCACTAAAAGGAATTGATTCAGCTCATTTAGTTTGAACTGAAGGTTTGTTTCGAGCGCCGTTTTTTTTTCGCGTCGTTTTTCATACTCCGTTTTTCTTTCATATGCATGATCGAAATCATTGATGCACAAAGAACAATGCTATGCGAACTAATTTGTCTGCGAATTATTATTATGTCACATTTGAGAATATCTGCAAAAGTGGCATCCCTGAATGTACCTTAGCCTACTAAGTGAGAGGTAAGATTTCTTATTGACAATGGCTCATTCAATCTGTTAAAGAAGAATAGATACACATTTGGAAGAACGAACAAAAGCTCATGCACACATTTCTTCTCATTTAGAACTCGCTCTTCAAGAGCCGAAGATCCGTTCAGCTCGTAGCTTGTTTCCACCTTACCAGCAGGAATGCCAGGTCTTTTTTTCAAAAATCTGTGATCAAACCAAAAACCTGTCTGTGAAAAATCTGTGCACGTTTACCCGTTTCCATAATAGCTAATCGGAATCATTTTGGTAAGCAAAAACAAGGTCTCACTATTTCCTACAGCTCTGTAATTTTTGGTGCAAAACTGTGATCAATTTCAAAAATCTGTGATCGATTTCAGAATCTATGTAAATCTATGACCATTTTCAGAAATCTATGCCATTTTTTTTATCTGGGCAAAAGGCTGAAAATCTGTTAAACACAGCTTAATCTGTGAACCTGGCATCCCTGCTTACCAGTGCGGTGAACTGGTGAGCTGCGGTTCTTTCAAAAGAGATGTGTCCTCACTGCAAAATTGAGTTACAGAAATAACAGACGCATGACGCCCTCCGTTTCTTAACCATTCATGGTTTCAGCATGGCCATAGTGAAAATGAGTCACACGAATAGTACTCAGGATATTATCATTGGGAAATAAATTGGATTAGGAATATATTTTCCTATAAGTATTGTAAAAGTTTGCTGCATTAAGTTGCATATTTCGCCTCGGGACAAGGTTTCCTAGGTAAAAATAGGTAAAATGATGTATAACTTTTCCAGAAAAGAATAAACCTATGCATCACCTTATACAAAATTATGGGATTTTATATTTTGTACAATTATTCCAAACAAAGTATGTATAAAAAATAACTTGAAACAAGTTATGAATAACAAACTGATTTTAAAAGGGTTACCATAAAAACACTTTGTATATCCGAAACGGTGCGACCTAGGCTTTTGGTATATTTGACAAAGTAAATTATTTTCAATAGTTCTGAAACTTTGTACAAGAAAAAACTTGTCTATCTCTTCAGAAAATAATTATGGTTATATTTTTTATCAAAGTAGGCCATGAATAATTAGGGACAGAATCAAATTACGCGGTATATATTTGTAAATGATTTCTTAAAATCCGAAAAATTATCAAAAAACTATATGCATTAAAAGAACGGTTTGGCAGCTACTGATTTATATCCACGTTTTTGCCTTTCTCTTAAGGAAAGGTTATGCAATCACTTGAAAAACCGACTAGTGAAAATTGGCCCGGAGGGCCAAGTGTCATATACCATTCGACTCAGTTCAACGAGCTGAGCTATGTCTGAGCTATGTACGTGTGTGTGTTTGTGTATGTGTCGAATAATCTCACTAGGTTTTCTCGGAGATGGCTGAAACGATTTTGACAAACTTCAAATGAAAGGTCTCATGGTCCCATACGGAATTCCTGAATTTCATCCGGATCCGACTTCCGGTTCCGGAATTATAGGGTAAAATGTTTTCAATATTGTACACCGTCACTTAAACCGGCGAAACAAAACACGTAAAAAAATTACTGGTCTCAAAACTACACAAATCGATAGTCATTATCAGTAGGAAACTAAACAAACCGATTCCGGTTATCCTGTTCCGGGAGTACCGGAAATAGTGGTCATATATACTCAGTTTTCTCTTCGAAGGTTTGACCGATTTTCGCAAACTTAGATTCAAATGAAAGGTCTCACGGTCCCATACGGAATTCCTGAATTTTATAAGGATCCGACTTCCGGTTCCAGAGTTATAGGGTACAGTGTGTTCAATATTGTACTAGTAGAGTTTGTACGTCATATTAGTTTGTGGCCGTACAAACTGACTCTCGGGTTCTCGAGTTCCGGTGCCGGAAGAGTATATAATAGTGAACCCATTTCGTTTTCTTAAGGATGACCTACGCGAGCAAAGCACTGTTTCATTCTATATGTTATGCACAAACAATCTCTTGGTTTCTTTCAAAAATCGAAGAGAATATTTTTGAATAGAATATCACAATATTATACATGAGAAAGGCATCATTACACCACTAGGTGGATTAAAACAGGTTTTATTGATTCGAACCACTGTGCGTTGTGTTGAACGAAAACCTACGGTTTGAGTTCCATGTTCTGCGTAGAAGAGAGTGTAGGTCAGAACTAGTTGACAACAGCGACAGAATTGAGGCAAAAACGTCTCATGAATCAGTGCTCAAACTGATTTAGCGAATTCACTCTGATTTAGAAATTTAGCGAATTCACTCTGAAAACTGATTTCCTAAATAATGGTAGAATAAATGTCTATTGCTGAAGTATTTTTATGAAATCAGTTTTCAAGTTTTTCTTCGTCTACGTTTTTTCTTTCATGGACTACGTCATGTTTACTATTATTTAATCCAATAATAAATTATCATGGTTATATGTAACGGCTGAATTCAAAAATCGGATGTATTTTTGCCTTTCCCGTATAGAAAGGTTATGCAATCACTGTGAAAACCGAGTGTCATATACCATTCGGCTCAGTTCGTCGAGTACGCAAAATGTCTGTGTGTGTATGTGTGTGTGTGTGCGTATGTGTGTATGTAACGTTTTTTTTGCACTAACTTGTCTCGGAGATGGCTGAACCGATTTTCACAAACTAAGATTCAAATGAAAGGTCTTGTAGTTCCATATAAAATTCCTGAATATTATTTGAATCCGACTTCCGGTTCCGGAATTATGGGATAAAATGTACAAAAAAATTTGAAAAAAAGTGCACTAACTTTCCTCAGAGATGGCTGAACCGATTTTCACAAACTTGGATTCAAATGAAAGGTCTTGTAGTCCCATACAAAATTCCTGAATATTGTTTGGATCCGACTTCCGGTTCCTGAGTTATGGGGTAAAATACGCAAAAAAATGAAAATATGTTTTCTAGCTTTTCTCATAGATGGCGCGACCGATTTTCATAAACTCAGGTTCAAATGAATGGTTCTGTGGTCTCATACGTAAATCCTGAATTTCATCTGGATCCGACTTCCGGATCCGGAAATATAAGGTCAAGTGGGTTAAAAATTGTATACCATCACTGAAAAGGGCGAAAAACCGAAAAAAGTTTTCTAAATCGACCTCAAATCTTCTCCAATTAATAGTTTTTATCAGTTGACGGTCAGAAAAACTGATTTCGGTTATTCTTTTTAGGAATCGAAGAAAATTATTTTGAAGAATACCACAGTATTATATATGATGGTATGATTGATATGAGAAAGGCATCATTACACCACTAGGTGGATTAAAACAGGTTTTTTTTATTTTTAACGGGTCAGGTCCAGGTTAAAAAATTTGGTCGGGTTTCGGATATTCGAGCTCGAATACCGAATTTTTTCGGGTTCTGGTGGGATTTTTCTTTTTTTTTTTATCGTGCACGGGTCGGATTCGGGAAAGTTTAGTCGCTTACGAGCTCGATTGTTTTGTTTTCCCAATGCCAACACTTCTCGATAATCTAATACTTCTTCGAGTGGAATCAAACAAAGCTCGATGATCGATTTCGAATCGAGAACCATAATACGAAACATGGTCGATTCGATTAAATTTTTGTCGAATCGAGATACATAATTCCACCCCAGGATCTGACACCTCCAGATTTACTCTTTGCAGCTCTTGAGAAAAGAGAGCGGTTATGAATCCGTAAATTCGTCTCTCTGGAATGTCTGAATCAATAATAATAATTTAATATCACCTTCGATACTATTTAGTTAGCAAAGAAATCCTAAACTAATGGCTATCAGGCATCAAAATTTGCAAGGAAGCTAACGAAATCTTCCTTCAGAATAGAGACGATTCAACGAATGCTTGAATCAATTAATGGCACTTAGACAGCGAGTGTGTTAAAGCTTTCGCTAGAACCTAATTGAAGAGAACTTTGGAATGTTCAATTAATCATACGCAATGCTGCTCGACCGGCCGAGATACAGTTCGCCTCAATCGCAACACAATGCAAAGCGATTCGTTGTTGCGGCATACTTGCACTTGCCTCGGTACCGTGCTCTCCGGAACGTGGATGATAAAGCAAACGGGAGTAAAGGTGAAATTGCATCCGCATCCGGAACGGAAGCATAGAAAATTGCACAGCACAGCAGATTTTGCTGCTGCCCGCCTCCTTTTGGGGTTGCTAACGCTAAGAAAATGGAGATAGCTGAATAACATTAAAATCGCATTCATCGTAATAAATAAACATTTACATGTTTCTTGTTGTACTAGTTATTTCAACCTACCTACGGTACAATGAGTAGTGGATGCTGGGGTATTTTCAAACTTAACCAGGGCAAACGATAAAACATATCGTTTTGGGGGGGGGGGGTGGGGGGCGCCAACTGCAAGTGAGTAAATTTCCTAAAGTTGTACCCATCATCCGGTCGGCCGTAGAATGGTAGGAACAACAGTAACTTATTTATGTGTTGAAACGGTTATCCCAGTGCCCAACACCGTCCTTGCTGTAGCCTGTGCCATATGCGAAGACGAAAGTGTCGTATTAAATCCTGGCTCATCAGCAAGAATCCTTTGCATACCCGGAACGTTCGACCATAGAAGAAAATGCAGCACAAACCAGGACCGGCCGAGCAAAGATAGTATTCTCGGAGGATTGTGCCTTCAATTGCCAACCAGCCAAGTCACAAAGGATTATTATCATCCTTTTGCTAAATAAATGCATCGTCTGAGAATGTTTAGATGCCATTGTTTGTTTATCATTTTCAAATATTTACATAAATTGCGAAACACCTCTAAGATATTTATAAGCACTGCTTTGACTGTCACTGCCTCACTTGGTGTGCTTGGTGTCGAGCGTTTAAGCCGGATGATGGTTAAATCAAGTCCGTTTGTTTTGTGATTTGAGAGTGTTGCATCGATATACAAAGCGTTATTTTCCAGAGAAAATAGTGGTAGGGTTTGCTTCTCGAATATGCCTGCCAGGAAAACGGTCGTTATGCAATACGCTACTAAGCAATTTAAATGGATTGTTAGAGCAAATCTGACAAATTGATCTGACGAACACAGGCAAAGACTGAGCTGGGCTTCTATTTTGCTTGGCGAGTTTATTCTGGTTCGATTCAGGTTTTAAACTGAATAATGGCACTTCTAATATAATGGCTTTCGCGAAAAACATTTTGAAAGAAAAAAACCTATTTTAACCCACCTAGTGGTGTAATGATGCCTTTCTCATATTACTCATTACATCATAAATATAACCGTGAAATTCACAAAAACAAATGTGTTTTCTTCTTCTTTCGGTGTTATACATATTGTCACTCTATATGGCGATTTGAAAACTTTGACGCTCATCGCCCTGTAACTGCTGAACCAGAAGTCGGATCCAGATGAAATTTCACAGTAGCTTTAAAGACAGTATGAGCTTTAATTCAAATCAAGATTTGTGAAAAAAGGTTCAAACATCGCAAAGAAATCGAAGTGAATTTAGTTTTAGGAGTTTTTCTTCTCCACTTTCGGTGCTCTCGGAACAGGAAAAGAGGGGACCAGTAGTGCCGAATTAATTTTTCATGCCCACAAACTAACAAGCTCTGAAACCTAGAAGAATTTATCAGACAGTTTTATGGGACCTGTTTTTAACCATCGTTCGTGGAAAAATACTATTAAAATTGGGGTAATTTTCCACTTATCACGCTTTAGTTCCGGAACCGGAAGTCGGATTCAGATAAAATGTTCTACAAATTTTTAGGATATTTTAAGACTTTTCATTTGAATCTTAGTTTGCGAAAATCGGTTGAGTTGTTCCAGAGATAATTGAGTGTAAACTTTTTCTCAAATTTTCACATATTACCATATAACTCCGGAACCTGAAGTCGCATTCAAATGAAATTCAATAGCAAGCTTTGGGACCATAATACCTTTATTTCTAAATCTTAGTTAGTGAAAATCGGTTCAGCCATCTCTGAAAAAAGTGAGTGCATATTGTTTTCATTTGTTTTTTGGTGCATATCATCCTATATCTCCGAAACCGGAAGTCGGATCGGAATGAAATTTAATAGCAGGCTATGGGACCATAAGACCTTTCATTTGAATCTTTGTTTGTGAAAATGAGTTTAGCCACCTCTGAGTAAAGTGAGTGCATATTTTTGTAACATGCATATACACACAAAACCCACCCACCCACCTACCCACACACACACAAACACACACACACACACACACACACACACACACACACACACACACACACACACACACACACACACACACACACACACACACACACACACACACACACACACACACACACACACACACACACACACACACACACACACACACACACACACACACACACACACACACACACACACACACACACACACACACACACACACACACAGAGAGAGAGAGAGAGAGAGAGAGAGAGAGAGAGAGAGAGAGAGAGAGAGAGAGAGAGAGAGAGAGAGAGAGAGAGAGAGAGAGAGAGAGAGAGAGAGAGAGAGAGAGAGAGAGAGAGAGAGAGAGAGAGAGAGAGAGAGAGAGAGAGAGAGAGAGAGAGAGAGAGAGAGAGAGAGAGAGAGAGAGAGAGAGAGAGAGAGAGAGAGAGAGAGAGAGAGAGAGAGAGAGAGAGAGAGAGAGAGAGATTTGCTCAGTTCGTCGAGCTGAGTCGAATGGTATATGACATTCGGCCCTCCGGGCCTCGGTTAAAAAGTCGATTTTCACAGTGATAGCATAGCCTTTCTATATGAGGGTTGAAGTTCAAGTTGCAATCACAAAAAAAAAAAAATTCAGGGTAGTTTTAAAAATTCATATTGTTCGAATCGAATTTAAATGGCGACGAGCGTTCAAGCCATACACAGATAAAAATATTTTGTTAATTTACATTTATTTTCATGCACATATTTGGAGCAGGTAATTGAAAGTTACATTACAAAACTAAGCGGTTTGTAAATATACAGTCTTGTTCAATGAAAAACTAAATTAATCTTTATGTAATTTTACAGAAATCATGGTTTAAAATCAGATTTTCGTTTCAACTGATGTCGATTTCTTAGTACTATCCATTTACATGTCGTGTAAGTTTAATCTTTTCTGTCTGGGTATCATACCGTATCTCCGGGGTTTTTAGATGGATATGGAGCTGGAATATCACAATCTCTCACTCCAGCAGGCATATAGCCTCCTCATCGTTTATATCAACAGATTACAATAATTCATCAGCAGTGCCGTAGTGAGGATGAGGCGAGTGAGGCGACCACCTTGGGCGCCAACATCTAGGGGGTGGCAAAACATGATGAAATTGGTAAAAATTTGTTGTATAATTAGTTTGTAAAAAAAATTAATTTCTTGTGTTTTTTTTTTTTTGAGAACTTCGGATTTTCCGGGGATACTGCTACAAAAACCCGATGAGATGCCTCCGTAATCATTACTATTGATATACATGAAAATGCAATTCTACAGTAATTTAGAATATTACTATTCACTGCACTGATATCGTACTTTTGACGTAGGACTACTCTTCGAATTCTATCCAGGAATTCAAATCAGGACGCATCGATTCGAATAGATAAGTTCAGCCTCCAATAACGCTATATAATATTCACTGTGAATGGTATTACCTTTCTCAAGATATTCGATTTATATTACACCACGCACATCCCAAAATACCGAGGCCATACCCTTTCCAACCGATTGTTGTGCTTTCGGGCGCTTTGGAAGAGGTTCACCAGTTGATGTCCACGAAGATTACGATCGTTTTGATTCCAGAGTGAATCCATGTTTCATCCATTGTCACATATCGACACAAAAATTCCGGTTTGTTACATTCCAACATGGCCAAACACTGCCCAGAATCATTAACACGTTCTCGTTTTTGGTCAACAGTGAGCAAACGCGGTACCCACTTTGAACAGATCTTTCTCATAGTCAAATGCTCATGCAATACAAAGCCAAAACGTTCTTTTGATATCTTTACGAGTTCAGCTATCTCACGCAACTTCAATTTTCTATCATTTAAAACGATTCCGGTGGATTATTTTTAGGTTTTCTTGTGTTACCGCTCATTTGGACGTCCACTGCGTTCTGCATCATCGATGTCTCTACGACCACGTTTGAAGTCATCACCAACGTTTTATTGTTGTTTATGATGGAGCGGAGTCTCCATAACACTTTTCAACCCATTGCTTTACTTGAGCGATATTTTTTCCCTTCAAGAAGCAGTGTAAAATTAAAACAAGAAATTGTTTTTGATCCATTGTTCTGAAAATAACAAAAGTAGCGTCATTCTTAGCACAATAACTCACAAACTAATGAATAAAATATCATTAAATTTAAACAGCTGTTTTTTGAAGGTTAGTATTAACTGAAAAATGATGACTGCAACAAAATTAGCGCCATCTTCATGGCCATCTTTTTTCATTCTATATGTTATTTATATTTGGATAATTTCCCGAAAATTTATTAACTGTAAGCTGTAAATGTAAGCTGAAAACTAAGCTCTTCATTGCCAAGAAAAGGTAAAATTTATTGAACTACCGAAAACAGCCGCGGGGTATTGCTGTTATCGACAATGAAATGAATTCCATAGACGAGGATATAACTCTTCCCAACTTTCCGAACTTCCACCCAACCGAAAAGTATTGGGCAATTATCATGCGGAAGCTAAAAAAAATTAGAACAAGGACTCAGAGCGGGACAAAACTGGTTCGATGTAGAAAAACAAACATGATAGTTGAGTCTTAGTCTTAGAATAATTATGCAAGTGCCTTAAAATACCATCATTTTGAGTTCGTCATACGTCATGTTACGTCAATCCCCAAAAACGTCTGGTTGCCTGTGTCCGGATTAAAAATAAATCAGACTTTATAGCTATAACCTACGAAACTAAACCGAACAAAGTAAAATTGGTTCCAAAAATTGATACGTCCCACACTCTGTGCTCAACAACAGTTTCACAACTCCTAATTGCTCTAAGTTTACAAAACTGTTTCGATCATGACAGCCAAAAGGATGGTAAAGGGAAATTGATTGTGTGGTATCCCAAACTTTTGTGGGTGCATACCCGGCTCAGACAAAACTTTGTCGTAACATTGATTAGCATTGGTGTCGGAGCAAACTTTCAAGCTATCGACCCACTTTCTTTCACGTTTCGTCCGTCATCCGTCCGTCAAACGTATCGTTCGTCGCCGTCGCCACTCAGATGGCCAATCCTTCGTAAACACACAGAAAGTTGGACCACCACCTTCAGTAAAATTATAGTTGGCCCGGAACTGTGACCGCCCTGCTCGAACGACACATAACTAAGCGGAAATCAATAAAAGCACATAATTGCAGTGGAAGGGACTAATTAAAATGTTCGTCATATTGTAACCACAAATGGTCGTCTGTTCTTTCGGGTCCTGATTTGTTCGCAGTGGCCCCTTCGGAAAAACTTTTTTTGAAGCTGATTGTGTAATTTCCACAACAACCTTATTTGATTCCGTTTGTGGTCAGCAGTTTCCCAAAACGGAAGCCTTGCCAAGACAAGAAGACAAATTCATCAGATAGGCAATTTCGGTCGTTCGAGTGTGGTGGCTTCGGTGCAAGCTCTTTGTAATCAAATGTCGTTGCCAGTAGCAAAATAAATACCACTTAAGCAGCTTTTGTGGTTTGTTTCCTTGTGACATTTCAAACAATTAGTTTCAGCTCTGACCCCTACGATTGGAAACATGTCAATCGCCATTGACCTTCCAACAGCTTCTTCAATTTCTACCGGTGACAGATGTTGGGTAAGCCGGCACAGGATGCGATACTCGAGCCGGAACAATTCTAAACTGACAATTCAGAGTATTAATTAGTTTAGCACTAAATATAGTCCGAGAAATCTATGGGGAAAATAGAAACAAGGAAATTGAAAGCGTCCCGTAGGATGATTTTCCCATTGGAAAATGGTTTCAATCCGGTTGCATGAAGAATCGTAAATTCGGTTTATACTCGAAGCTGTACGGCACAAGAAAAGTGAATAGTGAGAAGAAAACATTCATACTTTCGTTCTTGTATCACATCACACCACAAGAGAGTTTTCACACAGTTTTATTTTCTCGACCTGCTGTTTAATAACTCGATTATTTTTTCGATTATTATTGAATTTTTCGAAGAAATTGAATAGAAAAAATAGCCTTAAATTTAAATACTTAGATTCAAATGAAAAGTCCTATACTACCCTGATCAAAAAGTTCCCGGAATTTATTTAGAAAATTAAAAATACAAGATTATTCATCAAAATCGATTTTTTATTTGCCTTTCTCATATGGAAAGGATATGCAATCACTGTGAAAATCGACTTTTGAACCGAGGGCCGGAGGGCCGAGTGTCATATACCATTCGACTCAGTTTGTCGAGTACGCAAAATGTCTGTGTCTGTATGTGTGTATGTAACGTTTTTTTGCACTAACTTTTATCGGAGATGGCTGAACCGATTTTCACAAATTTAGATTCAAATGAAAGGTCTTGTGGTCCCATACAAAATTCCTGAATATTATTTGGATCCGACTTCCGGTTCTGGAGTTATGGGGTAAAATGTGCAAAAAAAAGAAAATATGTGTTCTAACTTTTCTCATAGATGGCGTGACCGATTTTCACAAACTTAGGTTCAAATGAAAGGTCCTGTAGTTCCATACGTAATTCCGGAATTTCATGCGTATGTGACTTCCGGATCCGGAAATATAGGGTAAAGTGGGTTAAAAATTGTATATCATAACTAAAAATGGGGAAAAACCTTAAAAAAATTTCTAAATCGACCTCAAATCTTTTCAATTGATAGTTTTTTCAGTAGACGGTCGAACAAACCGATTTCGGTCCAGTTCGGTTTTACATCTCATCCAAGTCAGTCGATAAAACAAAACCGCTTACGTTCGAGACAGAAGAAACCAAGTACAGTATTGTGTAGTGAACAATAGAACGACCTCGAAATGAGTGAACCAAACGAACAAAAGCTACCGCCGACACGAAAGAATACAATTGTTGTTGATTTCAAGCAGTGCAAAATTCGACCTTCGATACGAGAACTTGAAGGTTTGCTTAAGGAGCAAATGCATCTTGACATTAAACGTGTGCATTTACTTCAATGCAATCAGACGAATAATGTTGTTTACATCCAGTTTTACAAATAGTTGGATGCAATTCAATTCGCAAAAGACAATAACAATGTGCACTATGTGAAGCACGAAAACATTAAGTACAACACTCCAGTATATATGGAAGATAGTGCTATAGAAGTGCATGTGCATGATCTTCCCTCAAGCGTCACCGATTCATATATTCGCAAAACTATGTCTCAATATGGAGAGATTCTCTCTATCGAAAAAGAAAAGTGGAAGAACTTTTTCCCCGGTATTCTAAATGGCGTACGTTTATTACGCATACACTTGAAGAGGCCTATACCTTCTTATGTGATTTTCGGTCAAGATACAAGAATTCCGTGCAAATCACTTGTTACCTATGACAATCTGATGGCCACATGTCAATATTGCCAAAAAGCTGTGCACTACAATTTTGTATCAATTATTAATATTATGTCGCCATTTGATTGGAAATATTTCTACGTATTGATTTGAATGTTCATAGCCATGTATTTTTAATTTTATATCATTGAAATGTTGATTAATAGCTAGCAGTGTCCTATTTTGGCTGCAAAAAATCTCCGGCATACCGGATTTCCCTGCCATAGTCGACGATTTTGAAGGAGTAAGCGATATATCAAAGGGAAAGCAGCGATCTGATTGGTCAATCGAAGCAAAAGCAAAGCTGTTGGAAGCACGCAAATCTACAAATAGAAGCGAAATTATAGCTAACGTTTCAGTTTTATGCGTAGCTTGCTAGAGGTAGGTTGTTGCTACACAGCAAGACAAAAAGTGCCATAAACGATTTGAAGCTTTTATTGGTATGCTCTGATCTTGTGTCATGTAAGATTGGATGAAATCCCATGTTATGTCGTTTCGCCTGAGAAATTGACACTACCTCAGGGTAAATTTTGAGTGCATACGACTAATTTCTAATTTATATAAGATGAACTCGATTGATAATGAGAAATATTTTATCGCTTCAACCAAAATCGCAAAATGGTAGTAATGGTAGAGAAACGCTATAAAAATAACTGCTTGAATACAAAACTTGAACACAAGCTTGGTGAAGAGAAGCTTAAATATCGATATCCGTATCGCAAGCATGTACAAACATTTAATTGTATATATTTGGGCTATTGATGTAATTTCGTCGGCTACGAAACAAATACAAATCACGATAAATAGAGTCTATATTCTGGGTTCGCGTGTTCGGTGTTGATTCCTAATAAGGATCAATCTAATGTCGTTTTCGTTTTTAAATTGCACTACACCGGTGTAGCGAAAGCTGCACTGAAACCGTTCGTTTTTGCCAATTGCACTACACCAGTGCTACACTTTTTCTGCACCGATACCACTGGTGTAGCACTCATCAAAAGTTTGGTGTAGCTCTGTGCAATGGAATCGTTTACTGTAGTCAATGGTTACTGTTTATGTTTTCGTCAGTTTTGTTCGTTTATGCATGCCTCAGTGTAGCACTGCACCGGTGTAGTGCAAATTAAAAACGAAAACGCCATAAGCAGACTCTTGTGCATTTGCGGATTCAAAAGTGTGACAATTAATTGAAAATGTCAATCATTGGAAATTTTGGTTGCCTTGTTCCACATCAACGGCTCGAACAACTCCATGGGGCTGATCCTTGTAGTTTTATATTATATGATAGGGCAACGGCTCCCTATTTCATCTGAGCTCCTATTTCCATCTCATCCCTTCACCTCATAACTTTGAACATGAATAATATTTTACAACCTACCGGAAGCAAACTGTGAAATGTTTTAGAATGATTTGAAAAGCTATTGTCACACTTTCCTATTGAAAGAAATGGTTTTAAATTCTTTGGTGATCGTTTTTTTCATATAAAATAAACTCACTTTTCAATTTAGGACACATTTTCGTCTCAAGATTTACAGTTCGTCATGTTTCTGAATATCTACTAATCGATTCGTCTCAAAATATGATCACTATTTCGCACAATTACACTACCATTGAATGCTGGATGACTTTATAATTAGTTATGTTCACTTGCCACTTGTTTAGTTAACGATTAAAAACTTCAAAAATTACCCGACAAGCAATAAAAGTCTTCAAAAATATGAGATGAAAGTTTTTCACTTCGTTCACTTGATTGCGCTTTGTTTTCATCTCGTTTGGTTTCGCAAAGTTGCCAAGTTATCTCATAATGTTACAAAACAAAAATTGTTTATCTTCTTCAAATTATCATCAAAAAGTATGTTTTTGATATCCGTGACATTAGCTTAATTATATTATTGATACTAATATTTCAATAAAACTGTTTCAGCTTCGAATATTACCAGAAAGAACGGGTTAAATACTAATGAAATAACCATTGTGGCAAATCTAGTAGCACTGGTTTCATTCCGCTATACGCCAACATAACGCTGTGAAGTGTGTGTTTCATCGGCTGTGCACAGAGATGCCAGATATTTTCATAGAAAATATGTATTACTTTGCATAGAAAGTCTATATCTGTTCTATCTGTTTTCACTAATAAAATGATGTTAAAAGATAGTTCTTTAGATCTCCGTAAGCCATTGACCCATTAATTAGATAATTCAACGAGTAAATTTTTTACCAATAGTAATAATGTGGAAAAATCCTGGTGGGTACGGTTGTATCGACGACACGACCTGCCACACGTCTATCAAAACTCTATCGTAAATTTAACTACCCCTCAGTAACTGGAAATGTCAAATCGAAAACGCTAGTGAATTTTTATAAACTGGCAGCACAAGTTGATATATTTATTGATTTTGAATAACAGTCACCATAACCTTGGTTACTGCGTATCGAAGGCAAGTTGAATGTAAACAAAATAAATTTCAGATCGGTTATTATATTACCGAACATTTTAATGGATTTACGAGCGTAATGTAAAAATTGAAGAGTATGAATTATGTCTTTTATAAAGCCGAGTTCAAAATTTAGGTCTTAGGGACATTGGGATGCATAACTCACTGCTGACTTGAAACCGTTGTGTGATAACAGCTCAGCGCATACCAACGAGGAAGACATGGAAATACTACGGTACGGTACCTGCATAACGTACGGTAAAATGATTTCTTTATGGAATTCCACTAGTAATCCTCGAATAGTGGCCAACAAGGTGAAATAATGTTTCCACTGCTGCGCAATCAATCGACACAAAACAATTTTGACACCGGCATATTACACCGAATCCTACTGCCCAGAAAAGCTAGCAGTTGAAGTGTACGGATGAATCGCTGGAAGCAGATCATTGTCCTCGTTCGTTGGTTTCATCCATAGTTTCGATTAAATTCCGAAAATCGAGTTCATTTAAATACATTTCTGCTTAATTTGGACAAAGTTTAACACTAATAGAACTATTCCACCGCTTTCAAAACATGTTTATTTGTTTTGGGGTTCCTTGGTAACTAGTCCATAGCAACTTAAACAACAAGGAGTCGCTAGATTTGTGGTAACTGGCGGTGAATCATTAGCGAACAGTTTTAATGCTGATTTTTCTTCGGAGTACCTGGTCGTGTCGTCGGTTGTATCGTTTGAGTTGTATATCTGGCAGCGGCGAGGCAGTCGGTCACCAGAATGTCTGACCAGCCATATTTTCCATAGCTGGCAGCGTTTAGTCAACCATCTGGCAGCCATGCGTATGCGGGTGAGAGTGTAATAGTGGAATATTTTGTTTTGATTGCTGTCGCCATTGCTAATTTATTGGATGAATAAAAGATCAACGATAGGATGGATAAAAATCCATTGAGATGAAATTAGGAGCAGAGTAGTGAAAACATCATTAGTGTTTTTAGCTGTTTTATAAATATTAGTTGAATTTTCAAGAAATGTGAATCTATTCTCAACGTGGAGCAAGGCGAATGAAGAAGTAATATGAAATAGTTACAGTGATTTTAGTGGCTAAATCAGGTTTTTAAGGTAACGTCCTTAAAAATGAGATGAAATAGGGAGCCCTTACCCTAGTATGATTGATATGAGAAAGGCATCATTACACTACTAGGTGGATTAAAACAGGTTTTTTTTATTTAAAAGATATTTTTATTCAGGCCTATTTGCGTACATAAATTTTTGAGGTAGTTCTGAATTCAAAGATGGCGACTTCCGGTTCATTGATATTCCTTGAAAATCCTTATAATATGGGTATTTTTGGAACGGGTTTGATGAGTACATGTTGGAAAACGAATATCAAAAAACCCAACTGACAATCTCTTAGAAAATTAGTTTAGATTATTCTGTGAAAATTTCAGAATGATTGTTTGACTTTAACGGTCGGGAAAGTCTTTTTTCTGTAGGAAGAATTGCATAGCTGAAAACGGCCACTTTCAACTTGTTCATTGAATATCTCGCCTTCAAAAGCATGGATCAAAAATCTATCCTGACAATGTCTAGATAATTTAATTTAGATGCGATTAGTGCATAGAAACATATATGTTGTCGCGATGAAAATGAAGTGTAAATTATTTTTGTGGAGGTAAAGTTTGCTTCATTTAGAATTCGAACAAACTCATGCTCATATTGTGGCGCTCCTGGTGGACGGATTTGGAAGTTCTTGGCGCCCACGTGTCGGGAATTTTGTCAGCTTCACGTATAATTTTGAACATTTCGCAAATCGACTGTACTTTGTAAACAATCAACATGGAAGCCGAAAAAAGGGAAAAAATTGTGCACAGTTATTTTGAAAATCCATTGTGGTCTGCATCTAGGCTAGCTAAACAGCTGAAATTGCTCAGAAATACCGTATGGCGCGTTATCAAACGGTATAAGGAAACATTGATGACGATTCGGAAGCCTCAAGCCAATCGTCGGAGCGAAACTGTCGACCGGAAACTGCGTGGTAAGATTTTGAAGACGATTAAGAGGAATCCTAATCGATCGATTCCATCGTAAACTATTTAAATTTAAATTTAAAGTCGATGAACAAATGACACGTTGTATTCGAGGCACTTCTGCAGAACCTGCCGCGTTGCGAATACTCGACCAGCGGTGGCGCAAGAACCCATGATTGCCGCTTGACAATGTCCCACAAAATTCCTCGCAAATGTGGTTCAAGCAATGTCATGCATGTAAATGATGATTGATCTAATAAATGAACGGAGCATTGCGACACGAATTTAGCTGGCAACTATATCGAAATTTTGTTTAGATTTCGTTTCCGTCACACACCACACAACCGTCTTACCTACGCTTACTACGTGAATAGTACTAGAGTCCGAAAATAAAAACAAATTCTGTCCATGAAGCAAACAAGCCTTGGCTGACACAGAGGGCCTTGCTACCGGATCGGGTATCACTGCACAATACCGTAACAGAATATTTTGACCACGTAGTATTTTATATTTGTTTTCTTTTTACGTACTACATTGAATCAACAACCACTCTTTTAACCATGTCGTGTCGATAGGTTCCGAAATATCTCCTCACCCTCCAGGTAAAATAAACAACAACGAAAAACGGATCTAAATTATTATCGATTAAATTCTCTGCGGAGCACGTATTCTGGATGGCTTTAATCTGAGTGTCTAAACTATAAATGGAATAAATTCAATCAATAGGACAATAGAACCGGTAAACAAAATCTCGTCGAAAAGCTTCCATTCCTCACCCGTTACACGTGCATCCCGACCGCTCGATTCAAATCACTGAAAAGTTCCAACAATGCCGCAAAAGGATTTGAACAGCAACCGGCAGCTCCGAAATTCCAAAAACCAATTATGTTGAAAAGTTTTTCCAGCAAATTGTCCTTTAAACTTCGGAACATTTCAATTTACGTTCCGTTCCCTGTTTCGTTTTTAATGTGTTCGCTGAAACATTACCTCTTTCCAACCCATTACAGGTCAACAATAACGAATTGAACTCAAATACTTTCCCCATTACAATTAGGCTGTCTAGTGAGACAAACTGGACCAACAGAAGCTATCATTGAACAGATTACAGACCAAGAAGCAACGGAATTCAAGCATTGAACTTGAAAAATTACGCCAACGCCACTTCAACTTTTTTTTACCAATATTTCCACGGAATGCTCCGAAGCCGGCATCCGACAGAGGCGATCTGTTTTGAGCGGTTTCAGGTTTGTGCTTGCAACCCAGCAGGTAACCGGAAAGAGCACCAGAAAGAGCAAATCCAAGAGCATCTACAGCGTTTTGGCTCTCCAGGGAAATATACATTCAGGGGAGGTAAAATACGATATGACAAAATGAATTTTTCCAATAAGGTTGGCATTATTCATCGCCACGCTGAACCGAAGGCGAACATTCTAGTTTTGGTTTACGTAAAGGCGTTAGAAAGTTTAGCATCTGCACAAATATTTACACAACTACATAATTCTTCGATTTTTATTAAAGCATTGAACAAACTTTTTTTGGTAAAAGGTACGACTCTCAAAATTATATAAATATTTGTATATGTATATGTTCCGTGCTGATTGACTAATGAGAGTTACATTAGGTAATGGTATTTTGGAATTTACAACACTTCCAGAACATGATAGCTTCTATTGCCGGCCACCTTCATCGCAATCGTTCACAGATAAGGATAAAGAATCAAGAAGAGACGGATTATTAATGCTTGACGAAAGGACAACGACCCATCGAACTACTCCATTGGTGTGGAAAAGCTAGATATTTTAATTAGTATACGATTCAGGATTCGCTCTTAGCAGGCGATGCGATTATACCACACGGAACGACCGAAATTAGCTCTACGCAAGGGGCAAATCACTCTAAACTTTGTCTGAACTCAAACAAGTTTTACCGGGAATAAAAAAGTTTAGCAGGGATCTCGCTGGATTAGAATGGGATTAGAGAAGTTTAGCCGAGATCTGGAAATGCATTATTTTGACATAAGAAGCTGTAAACGTGGGAGCAGAGATGCCAGATATTTTCATAGAAAATCTGTATTGCTTTGCATAAAAAATCTGTATTTATCTGTATTCACTAAAGGAAGGAAATTTCGGGAAAAAAATGATGTTTAAAGATGTTATTCCATTAGATTATTGTTATAGAATGGCAGATGCAAGGAGCATTCTTTTATATCGTAAGTCCTTGCCGCACTGACAAGAACATTCAACGACGAAATTTAATTGTTTTTGGTATCAACCACAATTGAATTGTAAATCCATATACTTTTTTCGTTTGAAAATGATGACTTGGAATTCAAACGCCTTATTACGCAACGTCAAATCAGATCATACAACTTTTCAGTCTGACAATAAAGTTTCATGACGCTGCACGAAAAAATTTTCATTTTAATATGGGCAATCAAACACGCTCAGACGGAAAAGTTTCATTATTTCTTTCTTACTTTTTGTGGTATCTGTATAAATCTGTATTTAATTTGAGAAATCTGTATAAAATCTGTACTCTGTATTAAATCTGTATGCGCATGTAAAAATCTGTATAATACAGATAAATCTGTATAAACGGCATCTCTGCGTGGGAGCTCGAATGACAGATACACTTCAAACAAGATTAGGCAAGACTAGGTTGGCTTAGTTTTAAATTACCCAAACTTATCTAGACTAGTTGGGATTAAATGAGATTAGAGAAAATTATTTTGGAATGACATGAGTTTATTCTAATATGAGATTGTCTAGAGTTTAGAGTGATTTGCCCCTTAGCTCTACGCCTAATTCGTTACCAAAATGTGTTGATGTTTTTTTACATATGTTATGATATATACATATTTAAATTAAATAATTCTTAGGGGGAAGTGTTTTTGTGCACAATTGATATGATTGTAAATAACAAAGTTTTTCACGTGAAACAGTGAAGTGAGTTTCGTGTGCTGCACTCTAATTGTACATGTCAAACGAAATTCGTTGTATCTTCCAACATTACAATATTGCAGCTGGTTTTGGTTTACTCAGCAGAAAGCTACATCGGAACAAGAAGAAAGGTACGTTTTCTTCTGTTCACAACATAGTTTTGGATCTAGAAAATAAGATTCATCACAGTTTGCGTAGAACACTCGTACTGAGCGGTTGCTTCTCTCAGTAGATCCTTGTTGTTTTCGCTCGAGCTACGCCGTCCGGAGTGCTAATTGTATTCGGTTTTTGCTGTCGGAGTGCAACAAGTTTTCAGTGAGATAGTCAATATCTCACAATTGCATGAAGAAAATAATAATTTTGAATAAAAATAGTTACGCTGATAGCAGACTGCCTGAGTTTCAGAAGTCGTTATCGTACACGGAAAGACCGAAATCAGCATTTTAACGAAAAAAATTAGTTGATTTTTCGATTTTAGTTAGTTATTTTTTGAGACAACTATTAAAATCTAACTTTTGCTAATTTAGATTTTTTAATTCTCATTCCCTTAATATAATAAAATATTTGTTGAAATGGCTTTTTGCCTTTCTCTATAGAAAGGTATTAGAATTGCTGGAAAAACCGACTTTCGAACGGAGCCTCGGAGACCCATAGTGTTATATACCATTCGACTCAGTTCGACGAGATCGGAAAATGTCTGTATGTGTGTATATGTGTGTGTGTATGTGTGTGCACTTTTCGAAGATATTAGAACGCGCTCAATTTTCTCAGAGATGGCTGAACCGATTTTAACAAACTTGGACTCGTTTGAAAGCTACTGTCGGGCCATTGATCAAGTTCGAAGATCAAATGGCTGTGACTTTTTTTTAGATTAGCATCACTGTTCTCATACAAATAGGCAACGCAAATGTCAAGCATTAGTTTAGAAAAATGATGCTGACTGTGTGACATAAACACTGAAGCATGCTTTTGTAAACTACTCGAATCAATCGGATTCAATTGGTGTCAAAATTAGTATCCAAAATTATTTAATAAAAGTTTGAAACATATTTTCATGAGACTGTTATGAAAGAAGAGAAAGGCATTATCACACCACTAGGTGGATTAAGAAGGGTTTTTTTAGTTGAATTCACCAATTAAACGTGCTGTCATTTCTTAGCTAAGACACACTTCATTTCCATTCAACTAATTTTTTAGTTGAATTAAAAAAATAAAACGTTATTTTCAACCAACATATATGGTTGAATTGGCTTCTGAAATTTGCAACTGTATGGCGCAGTGTCACTGAAAAAACGTTAACACCGTAATTACTACTAGCCACTAGATGGCACACTACAACCGAAAAAAATTTCTGTCGCGGTAGCCTTTTCTATATTGGCAGGTATAAATACTATGTTGTATTGAAGAAAAAGACATTACATAAAGTTCTTCTTGGAAATTTTTGTTATAAATCGCTGTTTCCTTCATTCGACTTCGTGAAATCGACTCTCTCACTGAAAACTTTGAGCACTCGGAAAACAAAACCCGAATACAAGTAGTACACCGAACGGCGCGGCCCGGAAGATTGGAAGATACAAAAAACTTTATTTGACATATACAATTAGAGTGCCATATTCGAAACTCACTTCACTGTTCCACGTAAAAACATTATTACGCAAAATCGCTTCAAATGCGCACCATTTCTATACTTTCCACTGACAGCTTACAGCATTTTTACTTACCGATTTACAAATTTAAATATGAATATATCGTAACACATGCGAAAAACATCGAAACAATTTGCAAGCAGTTTCAACAAGACTGTTTTTTTTAGCTTTTAATGGACAGTTTTGCTTTGACATTTCTCATGAGTTTTTGGCTAATAAACTTGTTAATAAAACCAATTTCATTTTTGTTTTCTTTGTGCTGTCCTTCAGCAATGATGGTGATCGATAAATAGAAACAAATTTTCTGATTTTAATAACAAAATTAGTTGTCAATGAGAATTTCGTGTAGGATTGAAATATTGCTGGTTTGTGTCCAGGATATTCGCCAACTAAACTCATTCTCGAAAAATAAGAGTTTTTTCAGCAAAGTAAGTTCTCAATTTTAACTAATTTCATAGTTATTTTGGAAATTTTGTTTTTAAAATCAACTAATTAAAAAACAGTTATACGAATTAGGCGCAGAGCTAATTCCGGTTGTTCCGTGTAATTTATACCTGCCAAAATAGTAAGGACAATCGCAAATGCAAAATTTTTTCAGCTGTAGTGTTCCATCTGATCGTTAGTAGTCATTACAGTACGAACAGTTTTTCGGTGACAGCTGCAGATGGCAGAATCTAATGTTGGCTGTTATAACCAAATAAAAATTTGACAGCTCTCCAATTTCACCACCCACCGACAAAATCGGTTGTCTGCAAGATCGTTTGAATTTGAGACTGATTTCGTCGTGTATCGTCGACTGTTCTGATATTATAATAAAGGGTGATTTTTTAAGAGCTTGAGAACTTTTTTAAACAATAAAACGCATAAAATTTGCAAAATCTCATCGGTTCTTTATTTTAAACGTTAGATTGGTACATGACATTTACTTTTTGAAGATAATTTCATTTAAATGTTGACCGCGGCTGCGTCTTAGGTGGTCCATTCGGAAAGTCCAATTTTGGGCAACTTTTTCGAGCATTTCGGCCGGAATAGCCCGAATTTCTTCGGAAATGTTGTCTTCCAAAGCTGGAATAGTTACTGGCTTATTTCTGTAGACTTTAGACTTGACGTAGCCCCACAAAAAATAGTCTAAAGGCGTCAAATCGCATGATCTTGGTGGCCAACTTACCGGTCCATTTCTTGAGATGAATTGTTCTCCGAAGTTTTCCCTCAAAATGGCCATAGAATCGCGAGCTGTGTGGCATGTAGCGCCATCTTGTTGAAACCACATGTCAACCAAGTTCAGTTCTTCCATTTTTGGCAACAAAAAGTTTGTTAGCATCGAACGATAGCGATCGCCATTCACTGTAACGTTGCGTCCAACAGCATCTTTGAAAAAATACGGTCCAATGATTCCACCAGCGTACAAACCACACCAAACAGTGCATTTTTCGGGATGCATGGGCAGTTCTTGAACGGCTTCTGGTTGCTCTTCACTCCAAATGCGGCAATTTTGCTTATTTACGTAGCCATTCAACCAGAAATGAGCCTCATCGCTGAACAAAATTTGTCGATAAAAAAGCGGACTTTCCGAATGGACCACCTAAGACGCAGCCGCGGTCAACATTTAAATGAAATTATCTTCAAAAAGTAAATGTCATGTACCAATCTAACGTTTAAAATAAAGAACCGATGAGATTTTGCAAATTTTATGCGTTTTATTGTTTAAAAAAGTTCTCAAGCTCTTAAAAAATCACCCTTTATATTATATTCCATTATATTATTAACAAAAAATAAAACAAAGCGATATAAAAACAATCAAGTGATAATCTCTTGTACAATATACGGCTATGGAAAAGTGCGTTTATTTAAACATGTTTTTTTTGTAATTCAGATATATACTGAGAAATTTTGTCAGCGTTGTTAGAAATTATAATTGATTTCTAATGCCTAGTTGAAATAGAGTGGTGGTGTCCAATATCAATATTTTAATTTGGCTAATATCACTAGAAATATTATATATATTATTTTGACTAAAATCAACTGTCGACATAAGTTCAAATGAAAAAAAAGGATATCCATAACGACTAGTTACATTCAACATTTTTAATTAGTTGTAATCACTAAAACTAATACCAAAATCAACAAATATTATTGCTAAAATCAACTAATAATATCAATTGAAATCAACAAAAATTTAGGACAACAGCTTCTGTTAAATTCAACCATTAATAGTTGTTAAAACAATATTTTATTTTGCTAAGTCAACTGGAAAATTAGTTGAATGAAAATCGAGTGTGTCTTAGCTAGGAAATGACAGAACGTTAAATTGGTGAATTTAACTAAGAAAATTGCCATTTCAACTATGGTTCTAGTATTTTTAAATAAATAACAGTTAACAAATCTAAATTAGCAATATTAACAATTTTTTAGTTGTCCTAAAAAATAACTAACTAAAATCAGTAAATCAACTATTTTTTTTCACCAAAAAGCTGATTTCGGTCTTTGCGTGCATAAATGAATATATAGACTACAAACTGACGATCTTTTTTTAGGCACATCACGGTCCTCCGTTAAACTGACACCGCTGCTCAGTTCCCATATCTCGGTTGATTTCTCATTAGGGCGTATAAGCAAGTGACAGTTTCTCTTCAATCACTCTCTCTTTCGATTATTATGATGTGATTAAAAAGATTTTCTTTGATATCACTATTCTGTTTGAAAGTTGAAAGTTTCGGGTTGAGTGATAAACGTGGAAACCGCTTGGTAGTTAATAGAAGAGAAAGTAAACAAAGAGAAACTGTCACTGGCTTATACGCCCTTTTGAAAAATTAACCGAGATATTTACAACTCAATACAATGTCTTTAAACACTTGACGATGATATAAATTTCATTGTATCGAAAACAGTTTCTATTAAGACCCTCAGTTCAATTTGAACTTTTGTTACCTTTACGTAGATCAACAGTGAACCCTGGTTTGACGGATAAGTTTCCCCTTTTTCGTTTGTTTCAAAAAATGCTTTGTATGTTTGACATTTGGAAACACTTTGAACTTTTTCATGAAATATGCACCTAAGTATCCCACTGGCAGCTGCCGAACTGAACGAGGAGAACTACACTCTTAGAAAAAATTAAATTTACGCTTTACGTAAATTCAAGTATGCCGTAATTTCTTCGGTGATGACACAATATAACATCTACCAACATGTAAATATAAATTTTGCGTCGGTATCGATGTAAGCTTCAGTTAAATTAACTGCGAAGTTAATAATTTGACTTGTCTTTACATGCTTTGTATTGTAAATGTAAGTGAATTGTGATGCTCATTTTTCCGTGAATACGACTTACTTTACTATGGGGTGCCTTTTCAAAATTTACCCTCTGAGGGAGTGATAAGTTTTTGATCGTGAATATCTATCAATAACTTTTGCTACATGCCATCGGAAATGGGATCACAATTTTATGATAAAATTTTCAGTTGTGTGACATAATCTCAAGTAATTCAAAATTAATCTTTTCTGAAATGTTTGGTATAAACGAGTATCAAAGAGGATAATTCATAAGGCGCGTTTGCCTTTCTCGTATTTTGAAAGCTCATAGCTCAGTGATCTGTGAAAGGATTTATATAATCTAACTACCAATAGAATCGAAATTTTTCAACTTAAGCGTGTATAACAAAAGCATTGAAGTATTTCAATAGTACACTATTGAAAAACCTGTCTCATTTGACCCATGTCAACACCAGCCAATCAGAACGCGTTCTGAGGAAGAGATCTGCTATATCTGCTGCTGTACAACAAATCGTTCGAGAAAAATGTTTCGAACAGTGCTTAACACTCCTAATACCAAGCCTACAATAGTTACGCGCACCAAGCCTCAAACATTAAACAATCAATGAATTTATAAATATATATGAATTTTTCATTTTTTTTCACATGTTTGTATATAACTCAAAAATTAAAGCGATGACATGTACAGTTTTTTGATTCAAAATATTGGAATCATTACCAGAAACAATGTATCGATGACCAAAATTATATATCCGTTCAAAGAAGCTCAAGAAATTTGGTACAAATACAGAGAATTTCTATTATTGGGAAAATTTTGCCAAACAAAATCAAATCAAAACTTTTAAATTTTATGACATATATTTTTTTATTATTTTAGTTGGAAATTTATTATAAACAAAATTTATAAAAAAAAAACTGAAACTTGGATTTCACTGAAAATTTTAAAAATTTTAGTAAATAACCTAAAACTCTAAAAATAGTTATATTTTTGTATTGGATAAACGATCTAAACAATTTTTATGCATAACCCAAACGCAATTGATAACTACTAAAATTCTGATTTTGTTGTAGGTTTGCCGTAGAATCTCAAAAAATCGGTAAAAGATAGGAAATTTTAAAATTTCCGAGTTAAATTGCATTGCACAGTGGTCCGGATCCACAATTTAGGGGGACAAAAACATTTGTGGCTTAACCTTATACTTTAGAGCTATGATGTCTTCAAAACAAATGATCAGTGAAGATAAGCCACATGTCGATGTACATGGTATTAGGGTGGCTCTTTTTATTAAGGTGATGCAAAACTTATCTTCCGGATGTGTTGAGATAGAGGACTGCATTCTTCGGCAAAATTGTAGATAAACTTATATCGAGCAGCTTTGCTGAGGACACCATAGTAGTATCTGCAACGGTTATAGTGTTACAGCTATTTTTAAAGAGCAACTTAGGGTGTTCCTAAAAAAATCATATTTTTTGCTCTAGCATTTGTATTTTTCCCTTTTTTGGTATAGGGATCTTTGAACATCTTTTAAAGTTTGTTAAAAAAAATTTAATGACTGGTGTATTCAAGTAGCGTTTTCTGAACTGAAGTTAAGAGCAAAACTAGCTCAAAAACAGTTTATTTTTAAACTGCTATATCTAACATTGAGGCAAACGAAAAAAAAACCGTTTCTTGTATTTGACAGAAAATATTTTCGAGCATGTTTATAAATAAAGGCGGAGGAGATATTTTTTTAATTTTTTTAAGATTATGTTCAAACATTGGGTTTTTTCATTGAAAAATATTCGTATCATTTATTAGCTATATATGAAAATAAGGTATTTTTGTCTTCTAAGGTGTCAAATCAAGTGCATATTCGGGAAGAAATCGATCTGCATTCTTCGGGGAATGTAGAATGGTGTTGCTTTTGTAAAATCTCTGAGGCCTCTCGGTGGTTGGAGGTTTTATCAACCGCATTTTGGCACCTGCAGATCGTTCAGCATCCTTTCGGGGATGCAGGACGATTTATTTCTTTATGTTTTGTGATGTTTTCCCACCTCACCCAGTTCCCAATTCCCTTCCATGTTCCTTTTATCCTTCCCTTCCCATCAGGAAGTTGATGAGAAGCTACGGCAAGGCACGAATCTCCAAATAACTAGGGGAAAATGCCACTTGAGCCGATTAGTTCTGATAACATAGGTGCAGGGTTTCATCATAAATCAAATAAACATAGATTTCCGACTGTACGGTGACACTAACAGCACCTCTAGCGAGAAACGGGTGTACTTTTTTCCATGAGCTACTGTGGTTTTGTTAAATGCGCAGGCAACTTTATGCATGCATTTTAGGAGCATTTACGCACCCATTCTCCACCAGACGGTGCTTTTGCTGTCACGGGTTGCTCAACTACATTAGTATTACACTGGGAAATCTATGTTTATTTGATTTATGGTTTCATTCAGTAAAAAGCATTCAAATGAAGAGGTTGTTTTTCGAGATGAAGACAACTGTAAGCTGCAAATAGATTGGTTGGTTGGTGCTAATCGCAAAGGCTGCTTTAAAGCCAATATTTGGGGCGATTCCAGTTTCAAAAGTACCTGAAATAGTGGAACTCACTTCACTGAGAAAGATGGCCTAACCGATTTGAGAACTGTTTCATTTTGTAGGTTACACTAGTTCATGCACTAACTTTCAAATACATTTTTTATATGAGAATAAGAGAGATATGAGAAAGGTATCATTACACAACTAATTGGATAAAAACAAGTTTTACTTAATTTCGTGTGATTTTTTGTGCTAAATTCAGAATTCTACTTTTTCTGAATTGTTTACTAATAGAAAATTCAAAAAAATTTCGAATTCTGTACATTCCGAAATAATTCTAAGTTTGGGATATTTGAATTTTAATATTCTATCGATTTTAATTGATGTCGTTTAGGATAGCGGAATGTTTTTGTTCTTAATTGCTTGTAGGTTTCTTTTGCCACAGGTTAGTATATGAAATTAATATAATTTTACGTTCTATTTCTTATTGTACAAAGCCATTGAAATAATTTAAAAATTTTGTGTTGTCACAAAATTTATTTTATTCATAAAAAACAAATTCTACGTCTCTTTGAAACAGATGAAATCAAGACGGATTCCAATATTTTCACTTTGATTTGCAGAAACGTTGGAACGCAATATATATCAGAAATTTGGAATTTCCGATCTTCAACCGATTTTTTGAGATTTTACGAAAAATCTAAAACAAAAAAACCTAATTTTAGTAGTTATCAATTCCGTTTGGGTTGTGCATAAAAATTGGTTAGATCTTTTGTCCAATACAAAAAGATAATTATTTTTATAGTTTAGGTATATTTGCCAAAATTTTTAAGATTTTCAGTGAAATCCAAGTTCCAGTTTTTTTGTAAATTTTGTTTATAATAAATTTTCAACTAAAATAATAGAAAAATATATGACATAAAATTTCAGAGTTTTGATTTGTTTATTTTGGCAAAATTTTCCCAATAATAGAAATTCTCTGTATTTGTACCAAATTTCTTGAGATTCTTTGAACGGATATATAATTTTGGTCATCAATACATTGTTTCTGGTAATGATTCCAACATTTTGAATCTAAAAAATGTACATGTCATCGCTTTAATTTTTGAGTTATATACAAACATGTGAAAAAGAAATGAAAAATTCATATATATTTATAAATTCATCGATTTCTTTTGATTGTGCAGGAATGGTAGTTGAGCGAAAATTGTAGCTGGTATCACTAACAATCGAATGTTGTGTAAAAATATATAGGTCATCGCTTTGAATTTCGAGATATTTACGATCATTGTAAAAAGTCTCATCTTTTCTTAGGTCATCTATCTACAGTTTTGGGTGGACAACCCTATTTTTCGTTTTTTTTCAGTGCATTTTATTTGTGGTAGTAGTACCTTTCCGATAGTGAACAAATTTTGAAGATCGGTTGACTAACAACAAAGTTATGACTCGGTAAAGTAGAAGTATTCAATATTTTCTATGCGACGTTTATGCCAAAGGAAAGAAAATTGGAAAGCAGATAGGGCATATTGGACGCGTGAAAAAAACTTGGAACGGGAAAAATCAAATTTTCATTGGTTTTCCTTTACCAATCGTCTGCTACAAAGTTTTGGAATCAATCTACGAACTTCACAAAATTCGAGGGTGTAAAATTTATTGAGATTCGTTGAAAAACAGCTGAGCTATGACAGCTCAAAGTTACCGTTCCAACTTTTTTTGAGGCTTGGTATTTGGAGTGTTAATATCGTAGTGAGTTCCACAATTTGGTCCTTCTGAAAGGCAGGAATAAATCCCGTACAGCATCCCGATGATTTCTTTCAATGAAATTCAAATCCAAAATGAAATAATCGAAATTAAAATTCTGTATGCGGCTATTTTTATAGCCGTTAGGACAACCCATTAGTGAAAAAGCTACAAACAAAATCACGTAAAATGAAACCTCTTGACAAAAATTGGATCAGTTTGGATTCTATCGCCACTGCTAGCAGATGTATTGTGTGTCGTTAGCAAAGCTAGTTTCGCTTCCGATAAAAGCGATTACGTCACAGCTGCCAGTTGTTTGCATTGGTGAAAAAACAACGAAAAGAGGACAATGGTGGAGAGCATCACACAAAATCGGCCATTCTGATGGCTATAAAAGTTTTCTAAAGAACTATTAGGATTTCTTGCTTGCAAATCAAAGGTAAATATCCTCAGTTTAGTGCAAATCAAGAACTGTTTGATTAGATTTGTGCACTTTTCGCTGTTTGAAATGCACAGTAATCGAGATCAAGTGAAGCCTTCTTTGTTTTTGCGGAAAATGTGAAATTCACGACATCCAGTTATGTCTCTGACATTACCCACCCGCCTTTTATGTGCATCTATGAAGATGTAACTTTTTCTTTTCACACCTAGAAAAAATCGTGTAAATTTACGTCTTCTGAGACCGACATGAACGAGCGTCAAAAATGACTAATTTTTAATGGTAGATCTAACACATAGTTAATGCATAAAGGCATACTTTTGAGTGCTGAAACATGTAAAATTACACGCCTGATTGAAAAACGGGGTGTGTTTGATACAAATTCAAATCATTTTTGTAAAACTTAGTCATTTTACGAATTACGAATTAAGTTATATGTGGATTTGCGTCACCTGTAAATTTCATATTTTTTTGCTGTGTAAGACTTACCTCATAAAAACGTTATCATCGAGCGAACGATCGAACATTACATGTACGATGTGTGAGCGGGAGCAGTAAATCGATAAACTATACTTAACATCGCGTAATTTCGGAAATCCGCGTAAAAAAAACTGCAAAACTAAAAGCATTTTTATGCCTAATGTTTTAGCAATGCATGAAACGTAGAGATCTGGAGTAATTTGAATTTTTTTTTCAAACAGAAAGTGTCTGGGAGTTGACTTCAAAAAAAATTCGGGATAACACCAGATCTCAAAGTTTTATGAATATCTAAGGCAAAAAGAAAACCATTTAACTTTGAAAATACATCTAAAACCCGTTTAACTTCGGGAATCCGTGTAAAAAACGACCTCAGTGTATTGAAATAATATATTAAACGGCAAATTTGAATGCACGTTTACGAAGCGCAATGTACACAAAAGTGTTCTACAGAGAAAGTCAATATAATTACAATGTCTGTAGTAGATATTCATATACATAATACCATAATACCTATTGTTTCCAATTCGGTTTTCTTTTAAAAAAGAAAGAAAGAAAAGTAGAGGATTCTCTACAGCCTTTTTTTAATGCGAAGTGTCCCCATCTCTAAAACTAAACAATCTGTTAACGTTAACGTGAAATCAATTAAAAGTCCGACTAGAATCACAATTTCGTTTAAGCGTCTAATAACCTCATTTTTTGGGACAACTTTGAATGTGATTGAAAATATTCAATAAAAATTGATTCGAATAATTATAGGTAGAATCAAACAAGTTTAATCTTGAAACATTATGTTTAAGAAACTAATTGAAAAATACATTTGGGTCAACTTCAGTGATTGGTTTGGGGCAAACAATTTCAAATATTCATTCAATCAAAATACGAGTTTGAACTTCAACTATATAATTACCAGTTTCCCAATCCTATCCGTGTAGCAACGGGCAAACTTTCAGGAATTTAAAATATTCCGCGTACACGCAGAGAAATTTTTTTTAAATATAACCAAATTTGGGTTTCACGCAACGATTTATTTTGTTAAAATAGTGACAAAAGAAAATCTGGTTTGATATAGAAAATATTGCTGCTTGAAACTACAAAACATGATAATCAATTTTACTCAGTGTGTTGGCTTGTTTCAAACGACATTTTGATAAAAACAACAAATATTTCACTTGTGCGCTCCTGTCAATTTCTTGACAAACAATTTCACAGTGAATTCAATTCGAAAAATTTGTTATGAATGAACGAACTTTAGATAAAGTTAGGAATTGTTGCGCTTTGAATTCACAAACTATTTAGTTGAAATAAATTACCTTAAATTTAGCTATCTCAACAAACGCTTTTCTTTGTTGAAATCATACATTTTTGTTTGTTTTTAAAAATAAAATGATTTCTTTCAAACTAATTTACAGGGTTATATTTTTTACTACTTTTATTTCGATTTATATTGGTTCAAAAATTTCTAGAAAACTTTATCTTTAATTTAGAATATTTTTAAGACATTTGATCGTTTCGCCATTCCGTTGCTACACGATCGAATTATTTACATGCCGCAGTAAAGCCATATTTTTTTTATTTTTATAGCATCCGGTGCTCGGTGCTCCATCAGTCCGGCCAAAACAGCGAACCTGCATCAAATATTTTTTGTAAAGAAAATGTGTTATGTAATACGATGCAAATTTTTAAAATATACTTAATCATCAATACATATACTTGAATTGTTGGTAACCTCCTAGGAAATGAAAGAAGCAAACTTCTTACTCGGGAGACAAAAATGCAGTGGTTTATACGCGCGAGAAAAAAACATGTTCTGGTTTATATGAAATAAAGCTAACGCGGTTCATTTAAACAGTAAACTTGGTTGTATTATTACACAAATAATATCATAGATAAATAGAACCAAGTTTTTTCTTGATATGAAGGTATAGCAGGATTGAGTCAACGAGAACATTGCCGATAACATTAACTCAACTTTGGTTGATATGTAGAAAATTGTTAGTTTATTTCAACAATAAACTCAGCGGTAACAAATATATTTTTGGTTTGGTTGGACCAAAATTTTGATTCAAATCAAACAAAGATCATTGTTTTTGTTGAAGGGAGAAATTGGTTTGTAACAATCATATTCTAGCTTGAAATGAATATAAATCAAATTTTAAAAACTACTAACTGTTTTGTTATTTTAAACATGCTCAATTTCTCTGCGTGTAAATGTAAAAACAATTCCAATTGGAACAAATGCACTGGCTGAATACACACAAAATTCATCACCAGTATCCAGCCTCGACAACTCGTGAATGGCGCGAAAAAACTACTAAAATGAAAAACGTACCAACATCCACCCCGCAATGCCAGCGGCATTTGTATGACCGTAAAAAACTCATACGCTGTGGCACGGAATCGATCAAAGGTGTGATTGTCTACGAATAGAGCTTATACACAATGATAGGCAAAATAACGTGCCCAAATGAATTCAAAATAAATAACACCAGTTTTGTCAACTGTTACGGACTTAAAATGCGTTACAAGAATCAAAGATATTATTTTACTTTTCTATGTTCGTTTTATTCAATTTCGAGACCATACCCAAATGCACAAACCTTCCTTTTTAAGCTACTTTAAACTTTAAGATATGGTGCAACGCTTGGAAATTGTGTGGAAATTCAGTTTTTTCTTCATATCTTCCTCCGATTTTACTTTAAAAGGAGATTTAGAGGATTGAAATCATTCGGTAAAAAGTTGACCTCATCAGTCTTGTACCACGTCAAAACATTTTCGAGTAATTGCACGAGACTAAATCCGGCCAGAAAAGCACAGGATCATTGTATGACCTTCGAAGTAGAAGTAGTATATTTATACTTTATATCTATTAATCGTACCGGTTGACCCCAATTTAATGCTCCGCTTTTCAAATTGCCAAATGTTCTAGAGCTAATTACGTAATGGGTAAAAGGATTACGAACGATTCGTTTGAAAAATCTGTTCCTCGACAAATGATATGTAAAAAGTCACACAGGCATGTTGTAGTTTTAATCTTGGCTAAGTTATTATTAAAAATAGACGAAACATCGAGTCAATTTGAAATTTTGAGTTCCCTGAATTCGAAATATTGCATATTTTGCTTTTTTTTATTCAATAATGTAATATAATTTAAGGCACACTGCTTAAGCTCTAAGATGCCAAGGGTATTTTCTAATCTTAATTAACGACTAACTTAAAACTATAATAGTATCATTAGACTATGTCATCTCGGGTTCTCGTAAATCGTAATGGCGATCGGCAGTGGTCGATGAATTGAGTGTTGCATGAGTCTTACAGATGGCGTTGGTCCGTGTGGGTCCGCGGGAAACCCCCCCAGGCTACGAGGGCCCGGCGGGTGGCCCGCATGCTGGTTTTCGACTGAAGCGGTCTTCCGTGGGTGGTGATAATGATATTGCCGAAGAAAATAAAAGAGAAGTAAATATTGTGGAAAACGTGGTAAAAAAGGGGATGTGGAAACAAAATGTCTGAAAACGACAGAGATCTAATTAGTTGCCAACGAGATGGTGAAGAGACAGGGAAGCGGGAACGAAAAAGTTAGTGACAAAAAAAAAGATCTTGCTAGTTCCAATGAAGATGGTGGACAGGGACGGGAATCGAGAGAATCGGGCGGATGTTAGTGTCGAACCTGTAGGTGGAGATTATACTTTCTGAGCGAGGAATAACACATCATACTTGTATGTAAATGTTTTTAAGGAACTGGTATATGAGAAGCATATAAAAACTATCCCGACTCGCCAACACATCCCGAACCGGAACCTCAGGCGGTCTACCTCGGGCCCTAAGAGATTCCGGTAGCTTCGACCTGGCGTCACGATACTCTACGCACGACCACACGACATGCTCGATGTCCTGATAACCGTCGCCACAGGTGCAGAGACCGCTCTCCGCGAGTCCAACACGCCGGAGATGTGCGTTGAAAGTGTAGTGATTTGACATGAGCCGCGACATAACACGAATGAAATCGCGACTCACGTTCATCCCCCTGAACCAAGGTTTCGTCGATACCTTAGGGATAATGGAGTGTAGCCATCGTCCCAGTTCGCCATTGCTCCATGAAGTTTGCCAACTTTCGAGAGTTTTCTGACGAGAAATACTGAAAAATTCATTGAAGCAGATTGGTCTTTCATAAATATTACCTTCTAATGCGCCCACCTTAGGCAATGAGTCTGCTTTTTCACTTCCCGGGATGGAACAATGCGAAGGGACCCAGACTAACGATATTGAATAAGACCGTTCAGATAAAGTTCGCAAGTGTTCCCGCATTTTCCCCAGGAAATATGGGGGATACTTTCCTGGCTTCATTGCCCGGAGAGCTTCTATTGAGCTTAGACTGTCCGTGACAATGAAGTAATGGTCTTTGGGCGAGGTTTCAATGATCTCGAGGGTGCACTGAATAGCAGCTAATTCTGCGACGTAAACTGAAGCCGGATCACTGAGTTTGTAAGAAGCGGTGTTGTTTTGATTGAAGATGCCGAAGCCTGTGGACCTGTTGATGTTCGATCCGTCAGTGTAAAACACTTTTTCACAGTTGACTGTTCTGAATTTATTATACAAAATATTTGGGGCCACTTGAGGGCGCACGTGATCCGGAATTCCACGAATCTCTTCTCTCATTGATGTGTCGAAAAACACAGTAAAATCAGAAGTATCCAAGAAATGAGCACGGTTGGAAGCAAACGAAGAAGGATTAATATTCTGAGCCATGTAATCAAAATACAAGGACATAAAACGGGTCTGAGAATTGAGCTCGACAAGCCTTTCGAAGTTTTCAATCACCATCGGATTCAAGATATCGCATCGGATTAGCAATCGATAAGAGAGATCCCAGAATCGATTTTTCAATGGTAAGACGCCCGCGAGCACTTCAAGACTCATCGTATGAGTCGACTGCATGCAACCTAAGGTAATACGCAAACAATGATACTGAATTCTTTCCAGTTTAATGAAATGGGTGTTCGCGGCGAATCGGAAGCAGAAGCATCCATATTCCATTACGGACAATATCGTTGTTTGGTACAGTCTGATCAGGTCTCCTGGGTGGGCACCCCGCCAAGTTCCGGTTATTGTGCGAAGAAAATTGATTCTCTGCTGGCATTTTTGTTTCAGATACCTAATGTGACTTCCCCAGGTGCCTTTGGAGTCGAACCAGACCCCGAGATATTTAAATGTGAAGACCTGAGCTATGGTTTCACCCCCTAGTTGAAGGTGTAATTGTGCTGGTTCTCGCTTCCTTGAAAATACAACCAGCTCAGTTTTCTCCGTAGAGAACTCGATACCCATTTGAAGAGCCCATGTCGACAAGTTGTCGAGGGTATTTTGCAGTGGTCCTTGGAGATCGGCAGCTTTGGGTCCTATAATAGACACAACGCTGTCGTCGGCAAGTTGTCTTAGCGTGCAAGATGTGTTGATACATTCATCAATGTTGTTTACGTAAAAGTTGTATAAAAGGGGGCTTAAGCATGAGTCCCGAGGAAGACCCATGTAGCTGAATCGTATTGTCGACAATTCACCATGCGCGAAATACATGTATTTCTCGGACAATAGATTATACAAAAAGTTATTCAAAATTGGTGAAAGACCATGCTGATGCAACTTCTCACATAGGATGTTTATGGAAACTGAATCAAAAGCCCCCTTGATGTCTAGAAAAACTGACGCCATTTGTTCTTTACGAGCAAATGCCATTTGAATTTCGGTTGAGAGCAACGCAAGACAATCGTTCGTTCCTTTGCCCCTGCGGAAGCCGAATTGTGTATCTGAAAGTAAGCCATTAGTCTCGACCCAATTGTCTAGACGAAACAGAATCATTTTTTCGAACAATTTCCGGATACAGGAAAGCATAGCAATCGGCCGATACGAATTGTGATCGGAGGCTGGTTTCCCTGGTTTTTGAATGGCGATAACTCTTACTTGTCTCCAGTCATGTGGGACAATATTATCCTCAAGAAGCCTATTGAATAAATTTAATAAGCGCCTTTTGGCAGAGTCAGGCAAATTTTTCAACAAGTTGAATTTGATTTTGTCTAACAGGGGCTGGGGTCCACTAGGAGATTGATAGTACCTATTAGCTCTCTCCGGACTGTACCAGCCTAGATGCCGTGTGGAATCCGGCGGAAAAAAATGAACCAAGAATAGATCCACTGGGTTCCTGCTTCCATGTCGTAAAAGGCGACAATTGCAGGAGTTTCTTTTTCCTTTCAGTTATCAGATATTTTCAATGTTTTACTTCTGATTACTCTATTTTACTAAATCATCTCTTTATTCAACCTATCAATTTCCGTCTAGCTTCGGAGAGAAGTTTTATTAGGAATGATTTCTTCTTCCATGTTATTGATTGTCTTTCAGGATTATAAAATGAATGATAAAAATCAACCATTACCCAAATCCGTTGATATTACAAAGTTGATAACAGAGATAACATATATCGGTATATTGAATACATAGTAAAAAACACTTGATATTAATACTTCAAACAGTAAATTAATATTTTTCTCGGTAGCCGGCTGCCCAGATCAACTAATATAATCAATTAATAATTTCAATAAATAATTAAAATAATAAAGCGGAAATAATAAAGAATCAAGACGCGTGTGAAATCTTTTGACCTTTGTTTGGTGATTTAAAATGATTTTATAATAACTGTTTAGAATATTTCAATGCAATGAATCAACTTTTTTGTCTAAATCCTATTCGCTCGTTTATTTTGTATCACGTAGTTTCATTTATAAAAACGTGCTTAATCCACCTAGCAGTGAGATGATACCTTTTTTTATCAATCCGCATGTGTTTTTTTTTTGCATGACTAAAAAAAACGCGAAAGGTAGATGCATAAACGAGTGACTGCATACTCCACAGCCGGCTGCCTGGAAGTTTTGTCAATTTCGGAGATTGACTGTTTCGTGCATTATATTGCCAGCACAAAGTAACACATGAAACGATAATACTTTAAAACATTCTTGGTAGCCGGCTACCCAGAGCAATGAACACATGATAACATTATTAAAACATTTACTAACAAAGTATCCTCTCCTGTGATGCATGTGGGAATGCAGAGGATTCCTCGGTTCTTAGTAGCAACATGCATCGAACTAACAATCTATTCCCTCCCAAGTAGATCTGCATTCGGACGTGGCCGGCGTCGGTATTGATCAGCATGCATGGTTCAATACAGTTTGCACAGTGTGAAACAATGTGTTATTCCCAAACATGTTACTTCAAAAAATCATTTGGCAATCTCAATTGGTCCAGATCAATAACGGAGTAGCAACACACGGGCGGTCTCTAATGCTAATGCTAATGCTAAGTTGAATTTGATTTTGTCTAACCCCGGAGCTTTATTGTTACACGATAAAAGCGCAAATATTTTGCTTTGTAATACCTTTTTGTATCGCTAGCCCCTTTGAAACCATGATGGCAGTCCGCAGACCTCCATGCTTCAAATTAATTTTGTTCACTGGAAATATATTAAAACTTTTTTCGAAAATTGCAAAGTATCAACCGAAAAAGAACTCACAAATTTGAATATTTGGAATAGCTGATTTAGACTATAAATGCGACTCTGGATCATTTGAATTATTATTTGTACAATTACAAAAATAACTTTAATTGTTATACGAATCGATTTTTAGAACAAAGATAGAAGATAGATTTTCTAAATAAATACATTTTCCACTAAAAGTTTACGAAAATTTAGATATGGATGTATTGTAATACATGCGAAAAACATCAAAACGATTTGCAAGCAGTTTCAACAAGACTATCCTTTCTAGCTTTTTAATGGAATGTTTTGCTTTGGTAATTCCTGTGAGTTTTTGAACTTGTTAAAAAAAAAGAAATTCATTTTTGTTAGTTTTGTGCTGTCTTACAGCAGAAATGGTGACAGCTAGATAGAATTTAATTTAGTTTTAATCACAAAATTAGTTGCCAATGAGAATTTCGCATTCTCTAAAGAACAAGAGTTTTTTCCAGTAAAGTAAATTCTGAATTCACTGAAATTCTGAACTAATTTCGGTCGTTCCGTGATATGTATGTAAACTCTAAGATTCAAAATGTCATGAGCAGAGATGCCAGGATGTTTTGCCTCCTAGCAGCCCAGACTTGAATGCCCTCGATTACTCCGTCTGGGTGAATGATAAGCCTGTGAAAAACCTCACTCCAATGATGACGCTTTGAAAGCCTCCATTACAGAAGCATGGAACTCGATGTATACTGCATACATTCAGAAGGTAAGCTCCTTATACTACAGGCGCGTTTTCAGAAGGGGGCGGTTTTAAACCCCTCACGTATAACTCTTCTCTATAAATATTGCGAATTTCGCGTTAACTCATTTTATTGTCCCAAAAAGTCACTTTGCATACTTTGCGAAATTTATCCAGACTGTCTTGGGCTAAACATTTTTAACCAATATTGTCCAAGAGTTGCTGTAGAAAATAATTAGTCCTACAAAAAAGTGTTATACTAGTGTTTTTCACAAAATCAGTCAAATTTTTTAATTAAAATATTGAAAAAAATCCTTTTCGAGTCCCACACTGATTTGAAAAATTTAAATTTAAATAAGTAGCTTTTTGTGATAAAATCTTTATGTTGGCAACTCCGAATACGATTTTGCGCGAAATTCGTCTATTCGAATCCCACACTGAAAAAATATCAAAATTTAAAGTCAATTTACAAAAAAACACCAGTTTCGAATTCAACGAAATTCAATGCCAAGGTAGGTTATTATGTTCCCTTCGTGTATTGTAAGGCGGACAGTTTGAAGAAAAAAAAGTGTTTTAACTAAAACTTTTTCTTGTTCATTACTGATACTTTTTACTAATATCGGGTAACCATTATTCTCTGAAATCTCCTCTCAAATTGAAATTGATTGAATTCTTGGATGATAATGACTTTCAGTTTAGTTTTCGATAAAAAGACACCGTAAATTTATTTTTATCAACCGGTTGACATTTTTATTGAAATTAAGTTTTTTGATAATTTTTTTTTGTAAATTGATTTTAAATTTTTAAAGTTGATTCGATATGTTTTGCAGTATTTTTATTGTAAAATTTGACTGATTTATGAAAATTACTAATATAATATTGAGGAGTGTATCGAAAAGTAGTTAGCAACATTGATTATTGAATAAAAAAAGCGAAAAAAACGTAGTGGGCTGAAGCCAAATCCGGCCAGAAGAGAGGAGGAGCCTTATGCTTTCTGTACAGTGGCAGCATTCTCTTCTTCAAACATTCTTCATCGTACACCTTGACGTTAATTGTGCCCTTCGTGAAGAAAACCAACGACCGCAAACCACAAGTACAAATTGCTTGCCAGACCAACACCTTCTGCCCAAACTTTTCCATCGCCACCGTGGTGTCAGCGTCGTCCAGGTCCTTGTACACCGATTTCGTATAATATTGCGGTCCGGGCAGCACTCGAGTCTTTTTTGGCGTAGGTTTCGTCGTCGATCAGGATGCATCCGTCTTTATTCTGTAGAATCTGGTTATACAGTTTTCGCGCTCTTGTTTTGGTCTGAACTTGCTGTACCAGGGACTTTTTAGGCACCTTCTGTTTCTTGTACGTTTTCAGGGAGTTCCGAACTTTGATCCGTTGAATCATCCCGATGCTGGTGTTGAACTGCTGGTTTTTCCTGATGTACTCAACCACTTTTAAGTCCCGGCCGGGCTGGCTGGGACCCGTTTTCCTACCGGATCGGGGCAAATCCTTCATGGAAAGGGTCTTACCGAACTTCTCGATAATATTTTTGACACTGGTGTGGTGCACTTTCACCCGTTTTGCAATTTCGTTGTACGTGACACCATTTTCTGAGCACCAAGTGTGCAGAATTTTCTTTCGCATTTCCGGATCAATTCGACTCATCATTGAAACGATAAACCGTACCGAAACCAATCGATTGCGCAGCTGTTATTGACATGTAAACAAACATGTCACCGCAAAACACGCTGCAAAAAATTAAGCCATTTCAGAGTATTAACTGTTTGAATGTTGCTAACTACTTATCGATACACTCCTTATATGTAGGGTAGGTAATTTTTCGTCATCTATTTGAAAAAAAAATGTTGATAAATTTAGCTTTTTTTAAAAGACAGTCTAGATCAATTTTGGAAAACCTATGTATGCAATGAGACATTTTAGGACCAAGCCAGAAAGTTTCATTCAAATCTGAAAAAATTCTGACAACTGCGAATATAATTTAGCGCGGAGTTCGTCAATATTTAAATCAATCATAAAATTAAAATTTTTCAACGAACGCTTCATTCAAAAAGTTTTTATGTAATTATATACATATATATTTATATATATACATATATATATATATATATATATATATATATATATATATATATATATATATATATATATATATATATATATATATATATATATATATATATATATATATATATATATATATATATATATTCTGGGTACGCGCCTGGTAGAAAATATATGTAATTATGGTTATGAGTGTTGAAGATTTTTATATCCTGTGTGGTAAATGCAGATTTATTATCCATAATAAATACTTCTTATGAAAACAACACTAAAAATGTCGAACCGATTCAAAGCGGCTGCAGCAGAACCGCTAATAACCGGTAGGATAAATTTTCTTCCGGAAACGGATTTTGCATTATTGCCAGACTTCGGAACGGATTCTGACAGAAGGCCGACAGAAAAATTCTGGCAGACATATCCTATCGTCTGGGTATTAAAGTCAGCCCATCGCGTACAAGTGGTCAAAACGTAGTTTTTTGAAAACACATGACCGAGCACGAGTATATTCGAAGAACTATACTTTTGAAATTATTCAAAGTTCTACTTCGAACTTTGCTATAATGGTCTCAGATTCTGTTCTGTTGATTAAAGTAATAATTGGTCGATTTTTTAAACCGTTTCAGATATTGTCTTCAAAGAGTGGCTTTCGAGTGTGTGAAAACGAATCCGGAGAGTTCCAATGTTTCTAGCTCATTGGGCGGATCGGGGCATAAAAAAAATAAAACAAACTTGGATGGGTTTGGGTTGGATACGGATATAATTTGCGTACCCAACATCTAACCTCTATCTCCTCTAGTTACCTCATAAAATATTCATCTTTCAACCGAAGCTCGGAAAACTAAGTCTAAAGTACCATTCGACAGTGTTCATTGTAATCTTAGTACCTATTTATTTATTTATTTATTTATTTATTTCGTCAAGCAAATGTAGACTATATATAAATGGTTTACAATGTTTACTTAGATACTACGCATTATTTCTACGACTAAGCTGTAATTTCATTTCATTTTTGGACATACCATGGTCAAGATGTTCGCAATATTGATTGTAGTGGCGCATTATACGATTGATTGGGCTATATTTTGCATAATTTGTTCTAGTGTTTCTTTCTAAAAATAATTTCCTGGTTCGTAGTTGACGGCTCGGTGTATAAAAATTTAGTTGCAATAATAAAGAAGGTGATTGAATGCGTTGAGAAATAATGTCGCTAATAAAATAAAATATAGCAAGGTCGCGGCGTTCTTTAAGTGTTTGAATATTGATGAGCATGCAGCGTGCTTCATATGATGGTAGAGGAAATGTTGTCCAGTTTAATTTACGAAGTGCATATAAAAGAAATTGTTTTTGAATAGATTCGATGCGTTCTTCGTGAATAATATTATATGGATTCCATACTAGGCTGCAATATTCCAAAATAGGTCTGACATATGTACTGTATAATAATTTGATTGTGTATGGGTCCTGAAAGTTATGACTGAAGCGTTTAATAAAACCCAGCATGCTATTCGCTTTATTGATTATGGTATTGTAGTGTTCCACAAAAGTGAGCTTGGAGTTTAAGATTACGCCTAAATCTCGCACAGTTTTACATTTTTCTGCAAGTTGATTTCCTAGATGTATGTTTGTGGATATAGTTTCATTTTTCCTACTGAAAGTTATTGAGTTACATTTTTTTACATTGAGTTGGAGTAGACTTTTGCAGCACCAAATGTGGAATAGATTGATTTCGTTCTGGAATATTACAGCGTTGTTGATATTTTTAATTTCCATGAAGAGTCTCATGTCGTCTGCATATATAAGCACTTTCAGATTTTTTAGTATGAAGGAAATGTCGTTTGTATGTAAAATGAAAAGGAGATGCCCTAAGTGAGAACCCTGAGGTACGCCAGAAGTTACATTAATTGGTTCAGACAGAATATTTTGGAAGCGGACTACCTGTACACGATTCGAATGTTTTATGCCATATTTTTGTAGTTTGTGTAGAAGTAATGGTATGTCAATACGGTCGAAGGCTTTGCTAAAGTCAGTGTAAGGCTTTGCTAAAGTGTTTCTACGTAGTTTCCGGCGTCCATTGAATTCAGAGTGAATGTCATAAATTCTAAGAGATTTGTTGTAGTTGAGCAGCCTTTAAAAAAGCCATGTTGTTTGTTTGTTATTACATTTTTAAGTTGATGAAAAAGTTTTTCGTTTACAATTTTTTCAAATAATTTTGGAATGCATGAGATAATGGCTATTCCACGGTAGTTCCGAATGTTAGATTTTGCACCAGATTTAAATATTGGTACAAGAAAGGAAGATTTCCATGCTTTAAGAAAAGTACATTTATTAAGTGATAAGTTAAAAAGTAGTTGTAGTGGTAGTGTAAGATTTTTTAAGAATATTGGTGGTATACTGTCAGGTCCGGGCCCTTTTGAGGCGTCTAAGTTTTTCAGTGCTGTCGAAATGTCATGTTCTGATAGATAGATTACAGAGATGGAGTTGGAAAATGCAGGTATGAAATAGAAGTATTCACGGTCACGGTCAGTTTCTGAATAAGATGTATATACTTCTTCAAAAAAAATTGCAAATTGATTGCAGATTTCTGTACTATTTTGCCCTTCATGTTCGTCGAGGTGCATTTGAGATGGAAAATTGTTGCTTTTTAGTTTAGTTTTTGTGTAGTTAAAAAAGTTCTTAGGACAAGTCTTTATTTCGTTTTCAATTTTGCGGTTGTATTCTTCGTGTGCTGTGTTAATGGCTATTTTGAGTTGATTGCATAGGTTTAAGTAATTTTGAAGATGAGCGTCACTTTTTTCTTGTTTGTAAGTTTTGTGTGCTTTTTGTTTTCTATTTTTCAAATGTTTTAGTTGTGAATTGAACCATACAGGTAATTTGCTGTTGTGATTTTTTCTTCTTCTTTTCATAGGCAAAGTTTCGGCTAATATTTTGTTTATAATGTGATAGAATTTGTTTACTTCGACGTCGACATTTCCTTCTGTACTTAGTATGTTCCGCCAATTTATTATATTTAGTCTACACTTGACTTCTTCAAAGTCAATTTTATTGTATTCCGGCACTTCTTCATATTCCAAGTCGTAGGGAAGGGATGCATTGTGTGTAAATAACGAATATTCAATTGCGGTGTGAAATGCTTCATTTTTCCATAATGGCAGGTTTGATGCGTTCACACAAAAGTCTTCTGTGCAATTTGTGAAAAGAAGGTCTAAATATGCGATTTGTTGATTTTTACGGAGTTTACTTGATGTAGGCCAAAATTATAAATTTTGTCGAAAAAGTAGTGCAATGTTTCGTTTTCTCCTACGACTGGAAGTAAGATTGATTAATTTTCAATGTCAGAAATGAAGTCCGCATTACGTTGATTGAAGTCGTCAAAAATATGAAGCTTTACTTCAGGTTCCATATTCGAAATAATTGTGTCTAAAGATTGAAAGAATAATTCAAAAGAGAATTTGTTCGCATTTTCGGGTGGGAAGTAGACAGAGGAGTAAATATTTTATTCTCCCAATATTGAGACTTTGGCCCATACATGCTCAAATTCTTTATATTTAGGAGTATTAATTTCTTCAAAAGTAAAGCAAGAGTTAATGGCTATGAGGACTCCACCTCCAGATTTTTTCTGACAGAGAGATAAATTTCGGTCGTGCCGAAATACGTTAAAATTATTTCCAAATGCTTCTTCGCTTCTTACACTTTCATCCCAGCTGCTTTCAGTTCCAAGGATTACGTCGAAAGAGGAGGTTATTTAATTTTGATGAATTTCTTTCATTTTGGCCGGGATTTTCATGCGGTTGAAATTTTGGCAATAGACCAAAATTTCAGTCACATTTTGTCTGTGAAGCGAAGAAGTTTTTGAGAATTCTGGAATACTTACATTACTAATTTCTGGGTCTATTCCTTCGTCAAAGGGCGTCGCTATTTCCGAAAATTCGACATTGTCAGTTCGGAATGAATTCCGAATCAAATCCGATTAGGTGAAAAATTTTCATTCAGAATTCAATGTGGAATTAAGTATGAAATCCGAATCAGAATTCTCATTCTAAAACAAAACTTCAGAATTTCGAAACAAAATTCATTGATATGAATTCTATATCTGAGTTTTGGAATAAAATTTTAACTTCTGAACCAAAATTTTGAAACATCAATTTAACTTCTGATTACAGTTTCTGAGTTCATTACCTTATTCAGATTAAGCATGCTATAATTGAAGTCAGGAACTTGGGTGCTGGAACAAGATTTTGGAACTGGATTCAGTGGTTCAAGTCAGGTTCGGAATTCGAGTTCAGTATTCCGTTCAAGAATTAAATTTGGATCTTGTATTGTGAAAATGAATTCAGTTCCAAAATTCTAAAACCAAATTAGTGAACTGAATTCTTGATCTGAATTCCTAACCTGAATTTTACAACTGAATTCGGAGCTAGTCCCATGTTCCGAATTCAGTTCCAGTCAATTTTTAGTTAAATTCTGAATAAAATTTTTATATAAATGAATATATAAAAATAAATCTTCAAAGAATTATATAAAGAAAAATTTTTTGCTTTTTTTTGACAAAACTGTTTTTGACAGATCACGCGGAAATCGTATCTTGTGTCATTTTCAAACTTGTTCAGTTTGGTCAATCATTTAATCATAAATCGTCGTTTGGTCTATAATTTAGTCATGCATGGGCGCTGTCAAAGTTGGAGAAAGATCCACTTTTTATCGAAAAATTGGGTTCTGCGACGGTCATTTCTGGTTGAATGGATACGTTAACAATCAAAATTGCCGCATCTGGAGTGAATACCAGCCAGAAGCATTGTAAAAGCTACCAATGCATCCCAAAAAAGTCACTGTGTGGTGTGAATTATGGGTCGGTGGCATTATTCATGAAATACCGGTCGATATGTTGGAGAGAGTGATTGAGAGTATTTATTAAATTATATTGCTCGTTTTCTTTTGGTTTTTTTTTGACAATACCTCTTGAAAAATCACCCTTTAGTACTAGTAAAAGATCAATTTTTCCTAGAATTCCAGTATAAACTGGGAACCAACAAAAGGTCCTACCTCAATCATCATCGACAGTTGAAGAATACAACCCTGTTCAACTAACTACCGAGGCACAAAGTTTGTTTGTTTGTTTGTTTCATTTTATTAGCGACTTTAACCGTTATGGTCATTCGCCGCACAGATACATATTTCTTCTGTACACTTTGAAGAGACAGTTGCAACGTAGAATTTTCTTCTTTCAAATATCAACACTTCCATTATTCGTCAAGGAACAACTTGATCAGTGAATCTAGAAAATAATCGTCGCCCATTATAGTTTAAAATCTTGCCATTAAAATATTGTTTATGAACTCAATAACTGATAGTCTGTCTACATTGTTATATCAATCCAAACTTTACGTTTGTATGATTCAAATAGAATACTACGGCTTAATATGGACATATCATCTAACCCCTCTCAGATTCAAACAATCTAAGGAGTGTATCGAAAATAAGCTATCCACATACATTTGTGTTGTACTCATGTATTTGTGATGGTTTTGCCTTTCTCATATAGAAAGGTTATGCAATCACTGTGAAAACCGTCTTTTGAACCGAGGCCCGGAGGGCCGAGTGTCATATACCATTCGACTCAGTTCGTCGAGTACGCAAAATGTCTGTGTGTGTATGTGTGTGTGTGTGTGTGTGTGTGTGTGTGTGTGTGTGTGTGTATGTGTGTGTATGTAACGTTTTTTTGCACTAACTTTTCTCGGAGATGGCTGAACCGATTTTCACAAACTTAGATTCAAATGACAGGTCTTGTGATCCCATAAAAAATTCCTGAATATTATTTGGATCCGACTTCCGGTTCCGGAATTATGGGGTAAAATGTGCAAAAATTGTGAAAATAAGTGCACTAACTTTTCTCAGAGATGGCTGAACCGATTTTCACAAACTTAGGATTGGATCCGACTTCCGGTTCGGGATTTATGGGGTAAAATGTGCAAAAAAAAGAAAATATGTGTTCTAATTTTTCTCATAGATGGCGCGACCGATTTTCACAAACTTAGATTCAAATGAAAGGTCCTATGGTCCCATGCGTAATTCCTTAATTTCATGCGAATCTGACTTCCGGATCCGGAATGATGGGGTAAAATGTGCAAAAAATTGTGAAAATAAGTGCACTATTTTTTTCTCAGAGATGGCTGAACCGATTTTCACAAACTTAGGTTCAAATGAAATGTCTTGAGGTGCCATAAAAAATTCCTGAATATTATTTGGATCCGACTTCCGGTTCGGGAGTTATGGGGTAAAATGTGCAAAAAAAAAGAAAATATGTGTACTAATTTTTCTCATAGATGGCGCGACCGATTTTCACAAACTTAGATTCAAATGAAAGGTCCTGTGGTCCCATGCGTAATTCCTGAATTTCATGCGGATCCGACTTCCGGATCCGGAAATATAGGGTGAAGTGTGTTAAAAATTGTATACCATCACTGAACATGGGGAAAAATCTTTAAAAAAATTCTAAATCGACCTCAAATCTTTTCCAATTGATTGTTTTTATCAGTAGACGGTCAAACAAACCGATTTCGGTTATTCTTTCAAGAATCGCAGAGAATTATTTTAATACCACAGTATTATATATGATAGTATGATTGATATGAGAAAGGCATCATTACACCACTAGGTGGATTAAAACAGGTTTTTTATGTTCGGATCACAGCATGCTGTGCGTTTGGCTGTCAAATTGGCGAAGCGCTTTGGAAATCATCATCCCAGTGTTAAAACCAGCATTAATAAGTTTAGAGAACACTATTCTTTGGATGATCTACCTGGAAGAAACAGAAAACCCGGCTCTTTCAACCCGAAACGGGACCAGAAAGTGGTATATCTAATCATGAAGAACAAATCAATGTCAATGCGTGATTTGGCCGAAAATCAGGAACGAGTGTCGGAATGATCCAGCGTATCAAGAGGCGAAATCACCTGAAGACCTACAAGAAGCAGAAAATCTCGAAACAAAGTGTAAAACAGAAGATTGTATTCGCCTTTTTTTGCAGTGTTCGGATGCATGCGTTTTGATGAACGATGAGACTTATGTAAAGGAGGACTCAAAAACCCTCCCAGGTACACAATACTTTACTGTCGTCGTTGGGGAGGATGTGAGCGATGCGGACAGGTCGATTCAAGTGGATGTCGGATGGATGGAGTGGATGGAGGTCGAAAGGTACTGGTATGGCAAGCAATATGTTCCTGTGGTTTGAAGTCAACCTGTTTTTACACTACCGGCATTATAAACGCCGAAATCTATCGATCTGAGTGTCTCCAGAAGAGATTACTGCCTTTATATAATAAGCATAGTACACCTTCACTGTTTTGGCCGGATTTAGCGTCGGCTCACTATACCAAAACCACTCACAATTGGCTTGCGGAAAAGGGTATAAATTTCGTTGAGAAAAATATCAATCCACCAAATTGCCTCAGCTTCGACCCATCGAACGTTACTGGGCAATCGTGAAGAGGGTCTTCAAGAAGACTGGTAAGGAAGCTGGGAACACGCAGGAGTTAAAAAAAAATTGGGCTCAATGAATAGCGTTCAACCAAAAGTTCGAAAATTCGTGAAGGAATAATTTAAATTTCATCCGGTTTTCATTATGCTCATGTTTAACCTCGTACAATATACGATCAATTTTTAGTTTAAATAACATATTGTTTTTTATCATAATTTGAAAGAAAAATTTATGGATGGCTTATTTTCGATACACTCCTTATTCGTCGTATTTACCGGATGTTGCAGATGATGATTATATTATAAAAATAACATTATTATAGCTATTACTGAGTTTAGATTTAGGTTTCGCTTAACAAAAGTAACGCCGGCCACTACTCCACTGAACTACTTGTTTAATCTTATCGGATGTGGTGAAGTGACAAATTTAGATCTGTCGACAGCTGTGTGTCCTTTGGAGCAGAAAATTAATCCGATTATTGTTCACCCACGGGCATCGTTATACGGATTCCTTTAATCAGTATGTGCATCCGATAATGTAAGAGATTGTTTCTCACGATAGAAAATTGCATGTACTCTGTGTTAGATTCGACTCGTGTAGCCTTGGAAGATCGTGGAATGGAATTGCTTGGTTGCGCCAATCGAAGCCCTACTGATTTGCGGAAACGGAATTGAACCAATTTGTATAAAAGCAGACCGAATCGAATTTTCCGCATCCAATCTCGATCAAGTGTCAGCCAACAATAAAGTGTAATCCGAAGTACAGTTTCGTATCACTACCTAAATAGGACTCGCACCCACGGAAATGGATCTAGTAAAACTGTTCAGTGTGCTGCTTATCTGTGCCTCTTTGATCTTCGTCTGTGAAGCGCAGGTAAGCGAGATCTCTCCCCCATCGGCGGAAATAATTAGCGATTAAGATTAATTAAAACCGGAAAACCAGTGTAGCAATTTCCTGCATGGACTTTGTCACGATGGAGCTACCATCCGTTCGTTAGCAGGATGATGCACTAAGGGTGAGAGTGTTAACAGTTTCTTCCTGTCGAAATCATGTGACGTCGTAACATTCTAGCTTTTGCGAGAAAAAAAATGTGATGAGATTTGAGAATGTTGTGAAGACCCAATTTTCAACTAGTTTTTGAATTTGGCCGAAACATTAACAACCGTGCCACTACAAACACAAATTCTCACACCTTTTGTCTACCATCCTGATTCGTTAACACATCCGTACTACTAGTGTGTACCAGAAGTGAGAAATTTCATGCGATCAGACTGCTTGAGATAATGGAAACTTCGCTTTCGCGAATCTGGTTGTGCAAGGAGAATTCTTTTTAGTGTGAATAAAAAATACCGATCATTATAATTAATTGAGGATAAAGTAGTACGATTCAATCGTTCTGATATAATTAAACTTTTTCTCGTTAATCTAGATATATTTAAAATGCGAGAGGAAATGTGACATTATAATAGTTTTAAATTAAAAGCTTCCATATTGTTTTATATGCATGCATTCTGAACCATCATATATGAATTTAATTAAAAAACTAGTATCTAATTATGGAATATTTTATTAATAAGCCAATTCTCGAGCTCGGTAAAGTAAAATGCAGAGACCGATCGCCAACACACAATTCTGCTTATTGCTGAGAAATCAATATTATGAATTTCGAGAATCGGTTAAGTAGATTTACTGATTTTTCGACAAAAAGCGATCTTTTTGCCGAGATTTGGCAAAATCTTGTGCTGAACATATCCGTGAGTAACAATTATCCCGAAATCACCAAATGCAGTTACCGTAGTCTCGAAATATGTGTTGGCTTTTCCCGAAATTCGGCTAGACAACTGTGATTTACGTTGTACGTTTTCGCTTGGCACTACGCAGTTAAAAATTCGATCAGTATCTAACGGGGAAAACAGATTGAAAAAATGACATGCGAATGCAACTATGTAATGAAAACCGCGAAAATGTTACCACAACCGAATACGTAACTAGCTCCTAACCGGGGAAATTGTTTTGCTAATTAAACTATCCTGCATATGAAAACACATGAAGCGACAGTCCAATTGACTAGAACTTGGCCGCCACAGCATTCAGTTACACCCTCATTCTTGTTTACGGCCGTATGCGATACGTTCAAAAGTATATCAAATTCGTATTCCCGTTTACGTTCGAATTAATTACACTTTTAAACATCGTACATGCATAAAAACAACGCCCATCCAACTTTAAACTATCAGTTCTGGTACAGATTTGAGTTGTAAATAAAAATCTTTGATATCCAGTCACGTACCCAGAGGGGGGGCCCGAGGGGCCCTGGCCCCTCCCGAAATCAAAAACATATAATTATTTCCAATGTCTCAGACATGTGTTACAGAAATTACAAAACAGTACACCTAATGAAATGTAATACAATATCAATTCCAGTGGGAAAGTTTGAAGTTTATGTAAAAAAACAGTAGTAAAAAGCACACAGAGAATTAGATACATAAGCAATCCTCATTAACATTATTTTTTCATCTTTGGGCCCCTCCCGAAATGAAATTCTGGGTACGGCCCTGTTGATATCATTTGTTATTTGACTTGTTTTTTTTCGCTGATTTTGTATCATCATGCTTGCTTACGTCCGTATTGACTATTCGGCGAACACATGCTTTCGAACGAATGCGAAAAAGCCATTCTTATTTTCACTCGAACGTGTACGTACGCGATTCCTGTACAAAAGAAGGATCGGTAGCGCAGGTAGTTTTTTAAGGAAGATTCCAAGCATCAAGGAAGTGACGAATGCTACATAATAAATAAATATCGTACTTAGGACCAACTTTATTTAAGTCGGTAAATGAAATTTTCAAATTAAACTTCATGCAAAGTAAAAAAAAAACATTTAAAATAGCAGTCCGATCAGTAGTATCTGCAAAAAATATGTTGCATTTTTCTTCCAATTTTGTCATGTTTTCGTTAGCCTACATATTTATTACATTGGTAAAATCATGCATTTAATATAAAACAAAGCATGTTTACCCATGGCGTATTTTCTATAAAGTACTTAATAGATGTAAAATTGATGCGTAAAAATCAACACGACGCTATTTTTGAATGAAATTCAGCTTTTTTGGCACCAGCCGAGAAGCGACGCGTTTCAAACCCAAAACATCAGTTAAAATGTGTTCGTCTGATCCATAAGAGATGCCCAACAACACAGCAATCTCTCTAATCGGTACAGAACGATTTTGCAACACGATTTGCTTCGCCGATTCTATGTTTTCTTCAGTAACAGATGTTGTTGGGCGGCCAGGGATCTCATCATGATCCAAGCTTGTACGACCACCTTTGAAGCGTTTATACCACTCGTATGCCTGTGTTTTTCCTAGACACGATTCACCAAAGGCCTTTTCTAACATTTTCAACGTTTCGAAACATTTAAATCCATTTGCAACACAAAGTTTGATGCACGCACGTTGCTCTAAATTTTCATCCATTATAAAAATTGCCACACGAAAATTTTTCAACTTCTTTGTATAGACGCCAAACAAAAACTAATCGTACGATATGCGTCAAAATTTGACAGAATGTGTATAAAAGTGTTGCCAACGTTGGGAGAATAAAAGTGTACCGATTGGACAAGCGCGGGAATTTTAAAATGAAAATTCCGGTTCTTTTTTGATCATAAGGTAAACCACACCTTTCTGATCCCACCAAATACAGAGCCTTCTTGCCAAACATTGGATTATAAACGAAAATTAAGTGGCAATATTTAGCCTAAGTTGCTGTACCATCAATCGGTGCACTGAGCCCAAACGACACTTTAATTCTATGTGAAAAAGCATATACTTATTAAAAACTACCTTTCACATTATATTTATATGCATCATATGACATTTATGTGTTTATATATAAATTTCAATCGGAAACCCGATAGTTCTTAAGTGTATAGCACATACACCTTATGTGAAGAAACACATGAATATTATGTGATAGTAAACTGTGAAAAATAAGAATTTCAAAATGGCGTCAAGTAACGAGACGTTGGTAGATACGTTGCTCGCGGATTTAGGATTCCCGAAAAGTTTACTGGAAGTGTTTGAACGTAAATACATCCTACTGATCATAAATAATAGTACTATCATTTAGCTTTAAATTTTTCAGAGTGTGGAATTGGAGTATTTAAGTTGCTTACAATCACAGTCGAACATCTACAAACTTATTTAGAACCGACGGAAACTGCATGGAAGTATGACGATTTGTTTTGATTGTTCAGAAACATAAAATATTAAGAGTACTGAATGCACCAGAAATCGAAAACGCAGATCAACCGTGTGCAGATAACGATCAAGTTTCTGATGACAGTATTGCTTGTTAAATAGACCTGAAAATTATGTGAAGAAGTCTGCATCAAATATAAAATCAATCCGATAATTCGTGAAAGAGAAAATAAACGAAGAGAAACTGTCACTTGCATTTAGGCCCTTTTGTCGTGGGACAATAGATTTGATAATTATTATAACAACACATAAAAGTTGCTTGAAAATTAAATAAAAGCTATACCAATTTCAGGTAAACTCCATGTGATTTTCCTATGATAGGTAAATGAAGTTTACATGAAACATACATATTATTCAAATAGAGGATGAGGATGATATGTATGTGAAATTCCCATGATAAATAAGTGGAGCACATATATAATGCATATGTTTTCAACAATAATTTTTATAGTATGGATCATATGAATGCTATGTGTGAGATCAGTATCGTTTACATGTAAAACATTATGGAAAATATTTATATGGTTTTGCATCTGAAAAATAAGTGAAATATTTTTTGAGTGTGTCATCTCAAGTGAGGTGACGCCACCCAGGGGTGGAATCATGTATGGTGATAAGTCACAATCACCTCCTGGTGATAAAGAGTTGATCACCAGAATGTTTGAAATCACCGAAGGTGATCACTTTTACTATCACCATCACCGGTGATTGAGCCAACTTCACTCCATTTATCACCTGTCAAGAAACGTCAATTTTTCAGGAGTAAAATATGAATGTGGCGTATATCCATAAAATATTTTAAAATCTAAATTTTTATTCCTATAGTTTTCAATTCTTTTCATTAATTCGAGTCATGTTTATCAATGATGATTTGTATGGATCGAAGGGTAACGTTGAAAAAAATTGCCTCGCGAGTATGGCAAACTGAGCACAAACAAATAAAAAAAATCACTTGCTGGTTTAATTTAGTGCCGATTTTTATTGGAAATCAATGTCACAGTCAGTTTTTTGGGATAAATTTGCTAGCTTTGAAATGACTCGAATTGCTAGATCTTATTGATGTCGCACAACGGATGGCATTCCTCTTGAATGAGAAAGATTCGTTAAATAATTGTGTGTATAGTTTTCATTCACTTTACGATTATGGCATTTCACAGAGCTTTCGAATGCTAGTTCCATTTTGGAAATTTTACCCACCGGAACTACGAATATCCACTATGATTAGCAACTAATTGTCAAAAAATATTGCCTTATTTAGTTCAACTTAGAAGAAGAAAATTAGGAACGCAGTTTAATCTTTTTTACTCGTTCAGTTGAACGAGACTGATACGTCGCTCACCAAGTCACGACCGTCTAATTCTACTGAAAATGTTAGCAAAAATTTTTTATGTTGGTACGTTATGTGCAAACAGGAGATGTCTACATTCATAAATTTATCACTTTTACAGAAAGCAATTTATCTTTGACTCTACGAATACCCCAATTATATTCCTTCAAATAATAATTACAACATAAATGAATTGATTTAATTGATAAATACTACCGTTCATTCTATGAATTCTTTAAACTATACAAACTAAGTTACTTTTCATTTTGGTATTTAATTTTGACACAATATCAGTACGAATTTTCTTAAAAAATTATCCTCTCCGACCAATTTTGGTAGGTTATGTTTATGTCAGTGGTTTAAAATTCACCTAACGGACAATAATTTATAAAGCCGCTTCTCAAAAAATCAAATCACTACTAAAAGTGATAACTAAATTGGTATCACCTCAATTTTGACATGAAGGTGATTAAATCGTGGTGACTATTACTTTACGTAATGCCAACATTTGATAGTGATGTTAGCCTTTCAGCAGCGGTGACAGAACTTGGTGATTATCACCTTACATGATTCCAAATTTTCAAAAGTGATAATCACCTTACGTGATTCCACCCCAGAAGTGAAAAAGAAGAAGTGATTCTTGAAATAAGAAAGAGAAAATTACCTAAAATTATTACCTAGAATTTACTTAGTTTATTATTGTCTCATCCCACGAAACATTAGTCAATGTAAGCAACAAATCATGTTGTGTTGAATGTCTTCTTTTTCTTCTTTATTCTGGTTAGCGTCACCTCACTTGATATAACGCCGATGTGATGGCACAGCAACTTAGGCTATATGGCCAGTTAATTTTTGTATATAGTCCAATGGACTTTCTTTTCACTGGACTACAAGTGAAAACCTCGCTGCGTGACAACGTCGAGCCGTCAAAGTACGGATAAAAATTCGTTCTTTTTCGCGAAGTACTCGACTTTTCTCCACACTCTAATCCTTAAATCGTTTCTATTCTTCCACAGCTCACATTCACGCCATCCTGGGGAAAGCGATCATCAGCTCAAATGGCGTTGAATATGCCGAATGCGTTCGGAGGCCAGGATGGTTGCAAAACACCCGTTGATTCACTGATGGTTATCTATCGGATGATACAGGTGAGACTATCGCCATACGGAGAAGCGCTTCCGGCAATAGACACTAACATCGTTTCCGTTTTGTTTTTTTTTTTTTGTTTTTTGTTTTCCTCATTCGTCACCCAGAGCGAAGCCCAAAAAATCCTGGATTGTAACCAGAAGTGAACGAAGCTCGTACGGCTGTCATCAACGCTCAACAAGAAACCGAAATTAGTCCCAACCAGCGGAGAATGCTTTTATTTTTGCTCTACTTGCTAAGTTTCAAAAGTGTATGTACCTATACAAATACCTATATATCACATCCGTTTCGTTCCCTGTGAGATGCAAATCACTCGAGAGGTACACGCAAATACATACATATACATGCTAGCGTAGATCACAGAAAATGGCATAAGTGAAAAGTGATGTTTTCCTTGATGTCCTTGACAATCCCTCCTGTGCACGTGACCTAAACCGCGAAAGAAACAAATTGATTCAGTTTCCAAATTAAAGTACTGTCATCTTACAAAAGCAACTACACTAAAAGCAATCAGCGGATTGTGAATCAAACGTTCGAGCGTTCAATTCATTGTACCACCGTTTAAAATATCCCTTTCTAACATACACAGGCTGTGCCGTGTGATGTAGAAAGGATACAGGAAAAAACGATTGTACCATGAACCAGCCCCGGTGGTGACTCTAACAATCCAGAATCATCATGTTGCGATAAAAAAAAACCGACCCTACGGCCTCAGATTGAAAACTAATGCAAATCACACTGTAGCCGGCTGGCAGGAAAGTGGTCCTTTCCTCCGTGGCTTTACAGTCAAGCGTTTTTTTCTGTCGTCATCGGCCGGATACAGGTCGTGATGACAATTTATCAAAACAAAAACTTACCACCCGTAGTAGAATCGTTCCTCGCCGTGAATCTAAATATGCAGCCGACATCCTTCTCGTCTCGTCTTATGGGATCTGAAACAGCAAAGAATAAAATAGAGTACCTATACAATACAATAACTATTTGCACGATAGTTTAACTTTTGAAAGGAATATGCTTTAAATACATTTCGCGGGTACACAAAAAATGTATGGGTAGTCATTTTACACCAAAAGGTAGGTTGACTAATCTATTACACTAGCACTGCTACTTTAGGAAAAGATTTGATGAATTGGCTATTTTGACATTTTAGATTATTTAGGATTTTTCAAAATTACCTTAAAATTGACAATCCGTCAAAATAGATGAAATAAACATCATTCTCTTCGTTTGAATACTATGAGAATATTTTCTCAATATATGCCAATAAGCATCAATTTGACGAATCTCATACAATTCCAAAAAGACATAACAGTAATCCTCTATTGTGTTAAAAAAGAATACTAATTCGAAAATGTTTGCTAAATTGCATTCAACGGACACCGTAAATTGAACTGTCAAATAGCAAGATGTCCAAAAAGAAGTGTGAACATTTCTATTATCAAAGACATCATATTAAAAAGATATCCAGCTCTCTCATTTCCCGAACAAATCATTGGCAACATCCTTTTTGCAAGCATGGCGCCCTCAGGCGAGTCCGCATCGAATCTCATATACATATAAGTAAGGAAAAGAAATGTCAAATTCGTGCGCGCCAAAATAGCAGCACAGCGCACCCATACAATTGACATGATATGTTGAATGTGACGCCGTGCGATGGCGTTGTTGAACTGAAGATTGATATCGCTCCAAGCTGACAGGGTCTGCTATAATGAAGTGTGTGGTTTTGTTCTTACTAAATTGAAATCGCGTATGAAGAGTGCCAGTCAAAACAACAAACCGTTCCTTAAGGGGGGATAGGGTCTAAACGATGAATAAAATCATCATTTTTGCGATTTTTTTCCAGAATTATCGTTCAACAAAATAAATTCAAAAGTTTTGCATGATAAAAAGTATCATTCGAACAATGTTTTGTAATTTTTCCGTGGAAAAATATTGAGAAATAAGTCGGTGAAGAGGTATTTTCGAGAACGCTTCTTAAAAATCATGATTTGCGGTGTCCACTGTATCTCAGCGCAGACTAATCAGAAGTGAGCAAATGAACGCAGCATAGTTAGAGTAGAGTTTTTCTAGACATAGATTTCTGACTGTACGGTGACACTAACAGCACCTCTAGTGAGAAACGGGTGTACTTTTTTCCATTAGCTACTGTGGTTTTGTTAAATGCGCAGGCAACTTTATGCATGCATTTTAGGAGCATTTACGCACCCATTCTCCACCAGACGGTGCTTTTGCTGTCACGGGTTGCTCAACTACATTAGTATTACACTGGGAAATCTATGTTTATTTGATTTATGACTCCAGGGAGCCCGTAGGGTAGAACATTTTCAAAAAACATATATTTTCTTTTATAATTTATTATAACGAAACATTTCAAGAATGTTTTGTCAAGTTTTGAAGTCAATCGAAATAGAAACCTTGGGCCTGTGCGCCGAGCTCTTGCTTCTTCGTAGAATGAGATAGCCATAGATAAAGGTCCATAACTTTCAGAGTTTCGTTCCAATAGACTTGAAAATTTCACAGAAAATTCTTCAGACGTTTTGCTATAAGAAAATATAAAGAAAATAATAAATGATTTTTCAAAAGTGTTAGACCCTACCCGCCCCTTAATCTGCCGTAGAATTACTGCATTTTCATTTTCACGTTTTACAGTGATGAGTTTTTGATCGTGAATATCTCTTGTTGTATCTAACGTATTAACATAATTTTTGATGTTGGACTTATTATTATTATTATGTCTTTTATTTAGCTGCAATTTTAAGCTGTATTCGTCGTTCGCCAGAGTTGATACCATACTTTATAAGGGCACAGTTTCAGTTACAGCGAGTCAATGTTATTCTTATTTACGTCCATCCGATTATGTCTCTGACACACACCTACCTGTTGTTGAAACATCATGCGTGAATCGTGTCTTGTGTCATTATCAAACTTGATCAGTTTGATCTATAATTCAATTATGAATCGGCGTTTGGTCTATAATTTAATAATGAATGGGCGCTGACAAAATTATCCACTTTTTTATCGATAAATGGTGTTCAGCGAAGAAGCTCATTTCTGGGTGAATGGATACGTCAACAAGTAAAATTACTGCATCTGGAGTGAAAACCAGCAAGAAGCATTGCAAGAGCTACCAATGCATCTCAAAAACGTGATTAATCCACCTAGCATTGAGATGATACCTTTTTTTATCAATTCGCATGTGTTGTTTTGCATGAATATTCTTCGGTTTTTCAGTTTTCATGACATTATTCTAATGTCCGTCGTTTTAAGTGGCAATTTGAAATTTTAATCACTCATTACACTGTCATGTCGAAACTGCAAATCGGATCGAATTTAAATTTAAAAGTGGGACAATCGATTAAACATTCCATGATATGTCGAAGTAGGTTCCATTTCAAAGTTTACGGTAATTTAAGGTACTTCCAGAGCCGGTATTCAGGAACCAGCATAACTCAAACCGATTCGTATGGCCGTGAATTGACTTGACGAATAAATTGCAATAGTTTTGAGTCCAACTTTGAAGCTTTTCGGGATTGTCATCTTCCATATCGGTTTGAATTTCAAAAATTCATCAACCTGTAATTCCAGAATCGGAAGTCAGAATTGGATAAAATTTATTAATTTTGTATGGGACTATAAGTTTATTTAATATTTAATTTTTGTTTCTGAAATTCGACTTGGCTTTTTTGAGAAAACGATTGAACTTTGAGAAACGATACTGAAACCGGAATTCGAAAATCGGTGTAGCCAAAGTCAGATAAATTCACATGAGTAGCTGTATAGTTTACATTTGTTTCAAAATGTTTGAAAATCAGTGTAGACATCTTTGAGAAATCGTAGTACGAATCAAATTTTTGAGTGCCTTCCGAATCGAAAACTGAATATCACTAAAACTGAAAAAAGTGTATTTGGTTATCGACTATCCGAATCTGCTAACCCGATAAACCTGATTAATTTATGTGAAATAGACATTCTTATACTAATCACCCTGTATTCCCGAAACCGGAAGTTGGATCTGACTGGAAAGCGAGATGTTTCATAGAATATTAAAACTTTTCATTTAAATCTTAGATGATTCTTAGATTTCATTTGAATCTTAGATCAGTTCAGCCATCTACGAGAAAAATGAGTTACACAATTTTAATTTCGTTTCACATATCATCCTGTAGTTCCGGAACCAGAGGTTGGAACCAAACATCATTCAGGAACCTTGTTTGGGAACATACGACTTTTCATATGGATCTGAGTTTGTAGAAAACGTTTGAGTCATCTCCGAAAAAAATCGAGTGAAATTATTTATTTTGAAATTATTATCACACACGCATTAGCTGATCTCGACGAACTGATTCGAATGGTATATGGGTGTTATGTTCTTCCAGCATTTATTGCTCTAAGTAGTTTAAAAAAATATAATTATGGAATTGCTTTCAACTCGAAAATGATACCATCATCTGGTTTATATATGTCATATTCGAACGATTATGTTGGCAAAAACGAACCGTGCTAAAATCGGTCCGAGGTAAAATGTCACGAAAAAGGATGCTGTACACAGTCTTTTTAGTACTCAGAAACAATTGTATGTAACAGTCAGGCCCGTGCGCAGTATTGGGCTTTACTCTAGAGAAAAGATGCGCGTTATTGAGAGAGGTGGTAGTCGGTACTTCGGGCACGCACTATACAAATGCGTAACATCGATGACTGCATTTCCAGTAACACTTGACAGAAAGTGGGAAAGGCGCCAAAATTCGAAAAAGAAAGTTGTGTCATCCACAATATTGAAACTGTAAAAAAAAATTTGAAAACGTAGTATGAATTGTCAAGTTATTTGCACTTTAATATAATAAGTACTCCATTGTTCATGAAACTTAATTTTAAAAAAATTCTTCATGGGGGGGGGGGGGTTAAAACCCCCAAAAACCCCCCCTGCGCACGGGCCTGGTAACAGTATAAAAATCGTGTTTTACGTTGCTCCCAAGCATTTCTTTGCCATACAGCGCTCGAAACTTCTACTGCTGGAATAGGGGAAAAAGTCGCTTACACAAAAATTTCGATATCTTCGTTAAAAATGGACGGATTTTAACAATCTTTGGGTTGTTGGATAGCTATTACCGTGCGGAATCTAAGTCTGGAAACATATTCTGTTTTCAAGGTCAAATGTGACAGATACTGTCAAAGAACTGAAAATTTTGACATAAAACTTTGTATAACTCAAAAAGTAAACATCCGATCTCAATACCATTTAATATCGTTCTGGGTGACGGGAAGACCGACGACACGACCAGGCACTCCGAAGAAAAATTGGAATAAAAAGTGTTCGTGAGCGATTTACCGCCAGTTACCACAAATATAGCGACCCCTTGAAAATGATAAAAATAATCTTCTTGTGCAACACTGTTTAAGTTGCTATGAACTAGTTACCAAGGAGCTCCATACTAAATAAACAAACCAGCATGTCGAATAAAACCAAAACGATTTTCCCTAGTGATTTCAAACTTCTGTAAGTACGAGTACAAATATATTAGTGAATGATTTTATTCGTTAAATTATCTTGACCTGATTATTATGACGGATCATTACAGGACACCAAATATGACAATTGAGCCACGCGTCCGGATAATAAGTATCAGGACATAATGCAAATTTCTGATGTTTTAAGTTCATTGTATCTTCGAGATCTCGTGAACCAAACACTCGAAAATCGCAAGAATTAAACAATCGAAAATCTTGTACCCGGTAAAACATGTCGGAAGGAGATATGGCTCTTTGAGGACTGCAATTGATTGAGAATGTGATCAAGAATTGGCTGCCTATGCGAATGCGGTTCGAGCAATAGCTTTGATTGCAAATTAGACGGACTTTATAATCACTTAAGGTGGCGATATTGGTCATCTAAAGATATATAGATTTAGAAATGGTAGTAGAAAAAAGCCCAGTTTACAAAGTTTTGTATCCATATCGAGAAAGATCAAGACCAAATAACTATAATGAACATAATTAAAAAAATAGACCCCAGGAATTTTTTCGTAACTTGATAGTTTTGTTTGATTAGAAAACTACTGATTCGTAGTTCGATGTTTTCACTTGAAGATACCCCAAAGATGCGAACACAATTCAGTATCTGTAATTAAGCCAGGGCGCAATAATAAGAAGTCGATTAATATTTTCGTCTCGTAAAATTTCTCCAATTCCAACGCCAGGTTATTATAGACGTTGAAACAGGTCTAGATAGCTGTAACCTTCCTTTTTCGAAAATAAATGACGCCAGGACTATTGTAGCTGAAGTCATTAAAAATACTCCATTAAGAAATAAACAAACTAAAAATGAAAGAGAGCTAGTTAAACAATTGCGGGAAAAGCCAGTTTTTTATGTTAAAGCTGACAAAGGAAACAAAGTTGTTATTATAGAGAGGGATGATTATGACAATATAATCATCCAAAAAATTAATGACGGACCATATAGGAAACAAAGATCCGACCCCCTTCCAGAAATTATCAAAAAAATAGATAAAACTCTCATAGAATGTAACCCTAACTTCGATATCAATCTCAGCCGCCTCAAAGTTCCTAACCCTTCATTACCAAAAATCAAAGGATCTCCAAATGGCTAGTGGAAGAATTCAAAAATATGCCGAAAAAGTTTTTTAGTAGATCCATTCCCAATACACAAGAATTCGCTACTCAACTTCTGAACTCAGGTGAAATCGAAGATGACGAAATAATGGTTTCTTTCGATGTAGCCTCCTTATTCCCAAGTGTCCCGGTGAAGGACTCAATCAATCTGTTGGAAGATTGGTTAGTTAAACAAAAGAGTAGTAGTTTATGGAAATGCAAAGTAAGGTCTTACCTTACTCTAACCCGGCTTTGCATGGATTTAAATTATTTCAAATTCAGAGGGGAATTTTATAAACAATTACAAGGGGCCCCAATGAGTAATCCGCTCTCCCCATTTTTATGCGAATTATTTATGGCAAACCTCGAAGAACTTTTAAATAAACAAGGATTACTACCTAATCGCTGGTGGAGATACGTTGATGATATATTTTGCATCATCAAACGTAACGATTTGGAAAATATTTTGGATACAATCAACAATTTACATAGGAACATAAAATTCACCTCAGAGATGATGCGGTAGTGAAAGAGAAAAATTTTATCTTCGAAATTGGAAAGCTCAATGGATATCCGGAGCGCTCAATCCAAACAATCCTCGATAAGAAATTAAGATCATTGAAAAAATTATCACTTACAACTTTGACCCCCCTATCAAAAACCTTGAAAAGAATAGCGGTAGACTTCAACTCTAACATGGCATATCCACTTAAATCAAAATTAAAACCCTTTGGCTTGGATTTAGTGTTCAGTAGTACTAGCAACCAGTTGAAAACTTTACTAGGATCTACTAAAGATCCTACTGACAAATTGAAAAAATCGGGGGTATACAAAATTTCATGTTCTCATTGTGATAAATTATACATTGGACAAACAAAGAGATCATTAGATATCCGTTTCAAGGAACACATAGCGGAAATAGGGAAAGCATCCAAGGATCTGGAACGGGGTTTATCACACCATTTCAAGTCGAAAGTAGCTGAGCATGCCTTTTCCGAAAACCATGATTTCACTACAAATGACATAAAAATTTTAAGACAAATTTCCAACCCATGGAAATTGGATTCGGCAGAAAGTCTGGAAATTTTCAAACATAATTCCACTTCTTTACTAAACAGAGACCAAGGAAATAGGTCTTCCTGGCTCTTTAAGTTACTACCTACACACAGGGGACAGACAAACATAGAAAACACTTAATCTCTCCCTACCCTAAACAAATTAGATAATTTTTTCGAGGTGTTTATACCTGTTGTAGGAATCTACCTACTTCCGTTTCATATAAAAGGAACAACATTGCAGCATTCTTTCAATAACTAAACAAAACTATCACACTGAAGATGAATATAAATTGTATTCGAAATGTGCATATGTGATGTGACGTTTATTATACAAGATTTATAGTGTCGTGAGATACATAGTGAATTTGTATAGTGACGTGACATACTTATAACAGAATTAAATGGTAATATTTAAAAAAAATTTCCTTGTAGTTTCCAACATTTTTCAAGCGATTTCATTTTGACATTACGAGTTACTGAGGGGTAGTTAAATTTGTGATACAGTTTTGAATAGTGAGTGGCAGGTCGTGTCGCCGGGAAGACCTTTCATTTGCTACTAGTTTCATCCAAATCGGTCCAGCCATCTCTGAGATCTCGACCTCTTTGTTGACAACACACATACAGACACATACACACACGGACATTTGCTCAGTTCGTCGAGCTGAATCGATTGGTGTATGACATTCGGCCCTCCGAAAATTTTTCGAAAGTTTGAGCGAATTCTGTACCTATTTTTGCCTTTCTCATATAGAAAGGTTATGCAATCACTGTGAAAACCGACTTTTGAACCGAGGCCCGGAGGGCCGAGTGTCATATACCATTCGACTCAGTTCGTCGAGTACGCAAAATGTCTGTGTGTATATGTGTGTGTGCGTATGTGTGTATGTAACGTGTTTTTGCACTAACTTTTCTCGGAGATGGCTGAACCGATTTTCACAAACTTAGATTCAAATGAAATACAAAATTCCTGAATATTATTTGGATCCGACTTCCGGTTCCGGAATTATGGGGTAAAATGTGCAAAAAATTGTGAAAATAAGTGCACTAACTTTTCTCAGGGATGACTGAACCGATTTTTACTTATCTCAACTGCACTTTTATGTGTATTGGAATTGAAAAGATCCTGAGGTCGTGGTTTGTTTTGGTTTTGCACTTTTAAATAGAAATGCAACCTTATGCCAATTTTGCTCGAAACCGAAACTGGGTTGGGTTTTGCTTCAAGCTTCGTTATCACTTCTATATCTGAATGTGCAAAATCAAAGCAACCCACGAAAACGAGGTTCTGCCATGAAAGTCGACATTTAAAACAACAGTTTTTTTTCTGAAACCAGCCTACTAGGTTCTGAGCGAGAGTTTGTCGAATGCTAGAGTAAAATATTATTTCGCCAGTAAAAACAAGTTTGGTTTCTAGAATTCACTGTCCGATCTTTGCAGTAGTTTTCAGTTTCAATAAAGTTACATGCAAACAATCGTTCGCCTCAGCATCTTTTTATTAGTTTTGCGAAACATTCGACTTCGGTTCACAACCGGTTTAAATGATATGTTTTTATTCCTCTTCGTATATGCGTTCTCAGCACGGCAGTTCCGCCTTGGTTGAAATCTTCTCTCATCAAAACCAATTAAAAATTTCAATATCCCAAAGCAAACACAAACATGATGCAGTAGTCATTCTAAATTTTCCAACCGTTGTTCTAGCCTAACGCCTAAATTGACTTTGCTCTAATCGATAATTTAGTTAGTCGTATCTCGTGCTGCCGTGAATGATTATTGTTGAAGAAACAGTCTCACCAGAACCCTCATTCGAGCAACGAAGCTAGCCCTGTAAAGATGCGTTTTCGCATGCGATCCACGACAATTCTCACGTTTCTATCAGTGCCATTGTTATGTCGACTAGGTGTGAATGCCCAGCAAGCTGACTTAGGTGAGTGCAAAAACTGGGGGAATCCCGCTTCTCCACCTGAAGGAAGGAAAGAACATTAGATGAATCATTTATTTTCCCTTTCAAACCAGAGATCGGCGAAGAGTGCACAGTTCAAAGGACCAGCGCCCCTGGCGTTTGTCGGCTGGTTTCCGAATGTGCATCCGTGATTGATGACATCCGAAACAGAAGAGGAGGTCCCACCAAGTGTGGATATGCGAACAAAGTGCAAGTGGTTTGCTGCCCAGATGGTGTCCAACCGAAGACAACATCAACGAGTGCTGCTCCTGTCACCTCGCCGGCTCCAAGCATCCAATCACGAGCAGCCGAGAGTACGTTAATTTCCGTAGACTGCCCGTTGAAAGTTTTCTAACATATCGTGAGCACATAACCGCAAGTATACAAAACCAAGCACGCACAATAATATCAGTAGAAATAGTAGATGGAAACGTACATTCAAAACACAATCCAAATTGCATTAATAATTAGAAGCGGAACTGAACGCCTGCCTACGTGCCATTCCAGTACTGTTCATTGTGTATAAACAGAATAAACTTTCAACCGGCAGTGTAGTAGCACGTCAGCATCAGGATCCTGATGCTGCTTCGGCAAACGTCAGCTTGTGTAAATTCAAATTCTCCTTCCTCTTTCGTGTCACAGAATGCGTCGAATACGGTGAGGCAGCGTTTTCCAAGGAATACACCAATTCGCTGGGCATCGGTGAACCAAAGCTGCAGCGAGTCGATAGATGTGGCCACAAAGCGGTCGAGCTGATTGTCGATGGCGAAGCGGCAAAATCGAGGGAATTCCCACACATGGCACTGGTCGGCTACGGCGGTGTACCTGCGGTGCAGTATCTGTGCGGTGGCTCGCTAGTGTCGGATCGGTACGTGCTAACCGCCGGCCACTGTGTCATCTCACCCGAACAGTAAGTACCTACTCTCCGATGATGGCGATGGAAACAAATGGCCGTGTTGATTGCCGCGTTCGAAAGCTTTGATCTGTATTATCCGGGGAGTTCAGTTGCACTATGCCTATGTATTTGCACTGTAAGCTGCTTTGACGATTGTGTTCTATGCCGCACAATGAACAACCTCCAGTGGTTTCGTGTGGACTCGTGCGATGGAAAACAGAATGAAAGATATGAACATTCTGATGTCTACATTACAATTTAAATACGTGGCTAGTACAAAAGTTTAAAACATCAATAGTATCTCAGAAATATAATTGAATTACTATTAGCAAAGTTTTCCTATACGCCTGAGCTGGCCGAAGTCTAGCAATAGTTTCACGTTCCCTAATAAATCAACGTGACGTACAACTATACCGATGCCGGCAGCTGCAGTTGTGCAATTACTTTGCCACTATACCTATGTAGCCGGTCAAGCAGTTTTGAGCACAGAGTAATAAATTAAACAATAAAACTTGTAGAAATTCGCTTAGTCATTGTCGTAGTAGATCAATTGGAGTATAAAACACAGTTCAATCGACAGTTGGAAAAATTATATTGCTATTTCTTACTGAAACTATTTCTTTCTGAAGCTTCCGGTTCCGGAGTGACGGAGTAAATTGTGCAAAAAAGGCGGGTGGGTAATGTCACAGACATAACTAGAGAACGTGAATACAAATAAAACTGGCATGCTTCTTTCACTCTCCCGAATAATCGTATTAGTAATAGAGATGGTCGGGTTTTGGATATTTTTACCTGAAACCGGACCCGAACCTATACCCGATGACTACACGGAGAACCCGCAGATCACAAAATTACAATATTGCAATTGTTGTTTCACGCCCTGGTTGTTTCAACTAAAATGTTGTTGAATTAACTAACATATCTGTTGATTTTGTCATAACCATTCAGGTAACCGAAATTGTTGTATTCAAATGCTGTCACTTGGCGGAGAACGAAGACAGCAAAACGCAGAACAAAAAACCTCTTCATTTCACCAGAAGCGTTCCATATTGAAAATTTTCAATGGTAAATGAACGTCATTTATGTTAGTTACGTAGTGGTAGTTTTACGTAAGTGAAAGTATGCAGAAGGATATAACAGTTAATTGTATAACAAGTCTTCCATGTGTTCAATAGATATTTTTACAGTATAAATGTTTAAATCATCTGAGAGTAATGTATTCTAGGACAGTTCATGACAATGTTATTCAAACCGCTTGACGCTTAAAAATTTGCTGCTAAAGTTAAGTGGTACTATTTGTATTTTCTTGAAAGTGTATCTGTAGCATTAGGTTTACCAGCGAGCCATTCTGCAAGTGAAGGAAAAATTTCCTAATTCCCTGTGACCATTTTTCTGGTGAGTTCCCTTTTGAGAATTGTAAGCTTTTGGTTCATTTCTATATCCTTTGTGAGTTTAGTGATAAAGATATAAGCAGTTAATTAGGTAAAATTTCGTTGTTCATGCAGTGAACGATTAGCCGAAGAGCCTAACAGTAAAAAATATTTATTGCAATTGGCGTCTTAAGTTCAAATAACTCAATTATTTCAGTTGAAACAACTGAGACATTTTTTTTTGCTTTAATGCATACAAGTAACTTTGCTGGGATTGTGTCTTTGCTCAATTGCACGAGTGACATCTCATTGAAACGTTTCATTGTTCGCTCAGGGTGTTTGGCATTGATCAACTGAAACGTTTCATTACTTGTTTGTGTCGTTGCTAAGCTGCCAGCACGATAAATCAAAAATGACAGATTAGTTAAAACAACAGTCGATTAGTTGTACCAAATTTTAACCAATCAAAATCAGAAAAACAACTAATATTTTAGTTGTTTTGCGATCGCTGGCTTTACCGTGCAGAATCGGATAAAAGTCATTCATTTGTATGGGACCATAAATCCTTTAATTTGAATTTTTCTTTAATTCGAATTGGCCTTTTTTGAGAATACTATTGAGCTTGAGAAACGGTTCGATACTGGAACCGGAATTCGAAAATCGGTGTAGCCGAAGTCAGATAAATTCACCTGAGGAGCTGTATAGTTTACATTTGTTTCAAAATGTTTGACAATCAGTGTAGACATCTTTGAGGAATCGTAGTGAGAACTAAATCCGAATCGAAAACTGAATATAACTAAAACTGAAATAAGTTTATTTGCTTATCGACTATTAATTTATGTGAAATAGACATTTTTATACTAATCACCCTATATCCCCTAAACCGGAAGCTGGATCTTACTAAAAAGCAACCTGTTTTAATAGGATCTCAAAACTTTTCATTTGAATCTTAGATCGGTTCAGCCATCTACGAGTAAATTGAGTTACTCAATTTTAATTTTGTTTCACATATCATCCTGTAGTTCCGGAACCAGAGGTCGGAACCAAACATGATTTAGGAATCTTGTTTGGGAACATACGACTTTTCATATTAATCTGAGTTTGTAGAAATTATTTGTCACACACGTGTTTGCTGATCTCGACGAACTGATTCGAATGGTATATGGGTGTTATGTTATTCCAGAATTTATTGCTGTAAGTAGTTAAAAACAATATAATGATAAAATTGCTTTCAACTCGAAAATTCTGCCATCATCTGGTTTACATATGTCATATTCGAACGATTATGTTGCCAAAAACGAACCGTGCTAAAATCGGTCCGAGGAAAAATGTCATGAAAAAGGATGCTGTACACATTCTTTTTGGTACTTAGAAACAATTGTATGTAACAGTATAAAAAATCGTGTTTCACGTTGCTCCCAAGCATTGCTTTGTCATACAATGCACCAAACTTCTACTGCTGGAATAGGGGAAAAAGTCGTTTACACAAAAATGTCGATGTCTCCGTTAAAAATTAACGGATTTTAAAAATCTATGGCTTTTTGGATAGCTATTACCGTGCGGAATCTATGTCTGGAAACTTATTCTATTTTCAAGGTCAAATATGACAGATACTATCAGAAAACTGAAAATTTTGACATAAAACTTCGTATAACTCAAAAAGTAAACATCCGACCTCAAAACCATTCAATAGCGTTCTGGGTGACAGGGAGACCTTTCATTTGCGACAAGTTTGATCAAAATCGGTCCAGCCATCTCTGAGATCTCGAACACACACACACGGACATTTGCTTCGTCGAGCTGAATCGATTGGTATATAACACTCGGCCTCGGAATATTTTTCTAAATTTTGAGCGAATTCTATACCTATTTTTTTATTTATAAAAAAAGGTAAAAAGGTTTATTTTCCGTTGCGAAACTTTTATAAACACGTAAACGTATATGTTATGTAAATCGTTACTGTGAATTGATGTAGCAATAAAATAGATATTGCAAAATTATAACATACAATTACTGCATTGATTCAGATAGCTATCGTTTGGTTGATGATAACGAAAATGCAACCAAACTCTATTGTTGGCTTCAATATAATGAACACACTATGGAGTCGCAAGAAGTGTATGTAACATAAATAAACCCAGAATATTACTTTTTTCAAAAGTACTTTTAGTCAAAATAATGAAAGCCAGAATAGTCATGTTTGTTCTATGAATTATCACAAACACGAAGAAAACAATATTGGATTTGAACATCGATTGTGATAATATTATAATAGGGTAAGGGCTCCCTATTTCATCTCATTTGTAAGAACGTTACCTTAAAAACCTAATTTAGCCACTGAAATCACTATGATTTTTCCATATTTCTACTTAATTCGCCTTGCTCCACATGGAGAATTGATTCACATTTCTTGGAAATTAAAATAATGTTAAAAAAATCAGCTAAAAACACTTCTGATATGTTCATTATTCTGCTCCTAATTCCATCTCAAAGGATTATTATTCATCCTATCTTTAGTCCTTTATTCATCCTATTAATTAGTAATGGCGACAGCAATCAAAACAAAACATTGCACTATTACCTCTCAGGCTCAAAATGTCCGAATTTTTCTTAAAAATGGTTCGCTGTCAACTATAAGACAACACACTATATTTTCAGAACCAGTTTTGAATCATTTCGACGTTTAAAAATTTTTGGGTCGTTTTCTTTACCTTTCGTTTTAAATTTAAAATTTTACTGTGCAGTTAATTTGGTAAATTTAACAACAAAACAAAAAAGAAATTGTGTTTAAGCATTAGCCCTTCTAAAAACAAAATGCAGAGCCAGAGATGCCATTTATACAGATGTATCTGTATTGTATAAATTTTTCGTTGGTTTAAATCAGAGTACAGATTTTACATAGATTTTATTGATTTAAATCAGAGTACAGATTTTATATAGACTTTTCTCTGTGAGTATCTATTACTATTTGATTGCAGTAATTCTTTAAAAGTTCATTAATCAACGGACAAATCGCATGTTAAAAAGGAAATCTTCGCACACACTTAACAGCCAGTGCTACTAGATTTGCCACAATGGTTATTTCATTAGTATTTAATACGCTCTTTCTGGTAGTATTCGAAGCCGATATAGTTTTTTTGAAATATAAATATCAATCATATAATTAAACTAATGTCACGGACACCAAAAAAAAATACTTGTTGATGATAATTTGAAGAAGAAAAACAATTTTGTTTTGTAACATTATGAGAAAACCTGGCAACTTTGCGAAACCAAATGAGATGAAATAAAGCGCAATCAAGTGAACTAAGTGAAAAACTTTCAGCTCATATTTTTGAAGACTTTTACTGCTTGTCGGGTAGTGTTTGAAGTTTTTAATCAATAATTAAACAAGTGGCATGTGAACATTACTAATTATGAAGTGATCATGTTTTGAGACGAATCGTTTAGAAGATATTCAGAAACATGACGAACTATAAATATTGAGACGAAAATGTGTCCTAAATCGAAAATGGAGTTTGTTTTAAATGAAAAAAACGTGATTAATCCACCTAGCAGTGAGATGATACCTGTTTCATCAATCCGCATGTGTTTTTTGGATGGATATTCTTCGGTGTTATAGTTCTCATGATATTAATTTAATTATCGTTGTTTTAAATGGCAAATTGAGATTTTAATCACTCATTACCCTGTAATGTCGAAACTGCAAATCGTATCGAATTTCAATCTTAACGTGTGACGATCTATTGAACATTCCATGGGATGTCGAAGTAAGTTCCACTTTAGAGTTTTTCGTCATTATTTATGGTACTGTATTCAGGAACTAGCATAACCCAAAATGATTCGAATGGCCATAAATTATTACGCCAAACAATTTACATCTTCTATATCAGTATGAATTTTAAAAACTCATCATCTGTTATTCCAGAATCGGATAAAATTCACCAATTTTGTATGGAACCTTAAGTCCTGTAATTTTCAGTTCAATTTGGGCTTTTTTGAGAAAATTATTGAGCTTCGAGAAACGATTCGATACTGGAACCGGAATTCTAAAATCGGTGTAGCCGAAATCAGTTAAATTCACCTGAGGAGTGTGTAGACATCTTTTAGAAATTCTAGTGCGAATTAAAATTTGAGGGTACATTCCGAATCCAAAAACGAATACCGCTCAAACTGAATAAAATTTATTTGGTATTCGACTATCCAAATCTGCAAACCCGATAAACCTGATTAATTTATGTGAAATGAAGATGTTTATACTAATCACCCTGTATCTCCCAAACCAGAAATCGGATCTGACTAAAAAGTAAGATGTTTTATAGGGTTTTAAGATCTCTCATTTGAATCATAGATGATTCTTAGATTTCGTTTGAATCTTAGATCGGTTCTACGAGAAAAATGAGTTGCATTATTTTAATTTCGTTTCACATATCATCCTGTAATTCCGTAATCAGAAGTCGGATCAAAACGTAATTCAGGAACCTTATTTGGGAGTATATTACTTTTCATATGAATCTGAGTTTGTAGGAAACGGTTTAGCCATTTCCGAGAAAATTTAGTGAAATTATTTGTCACACACGCATTTGCTGATCTCGACGAACTGAGTCGAATGGTATATGGGAGTTGTGTTGTTCCAGAATTATTTACTGTAAGTAGTTTAAATCAATATAACTATGGAATTACTTTCAACTCGAAAATGCTGATATCATCTGGTTTACATATGCCGTATTCGAAAGATTATGTTGCCAAAAACGAACCGTGCTAAAATTGGTCCGAGGCAAATTGTCATGAAAAAGGATGCTGTACACAGTCTTTTTGGTATTTAGAAACAATTGTATATAACAGTATAAAAATTGTGTTTTACATTGCTCCCAAGCATTACTTTGTCATACAGCGCTCAAAACTCCTACTGCTGGAATAGGGGAAAAAGTCGTTTACACAAAAATTTCGATATCTCCGTTGAAAATGGACGGATTTTAACAATCTATGGCTTGTTGGATAGGTATTACCGTGTGGAATCTAAGTATAGAAACATATTCTGTTTTCAAGGTCAAGTGTGACAGATACTGTCAAAAAACTGAAAATTTTGACATAAAACTTCGCATAACTAAAAAAGTAAACATCCGATCTCAAAACCATTTAATAGCGTTCTGGGTGAAGGGGAGACCTTTCATTAGCGACTAGTTTGATCAAAATCGGTCCAGCCATCTCTGAGATCTCGACCTCTTAGTTGACAACACACATACAGACACACACACATACACACACGGACATTTGCTCAGTTCGTTGAGCTGAATCGATTGGTATATGACATTCGGCCCTCCGGGCCTCGGAAAATTTTTCGAAAGTTTGAGCGAATTCTATATCTATTTTTTATATATATAGAAAAAGGTAAAAACGATCACCTAATAATTTAAAACCATTTCTTCCAATAGAAAAGTGTGACAATAGCTCAAATATTCACAGAAACATTAAACATTTCACAGTTTGGTTCAGGTACGTTGTAAGATATTATTCATGCTCAAAGTAATGGGGTGAAGGGATGAGATGGAAATAGGAGCTCAGATGAAATGAACCCTACTCATAATTTTAATCGCATCACGTAAGAACGGATGGACGGATTTACATGATTCTTTTTTTGATTGATTAGTTTCCAGCACCACCGGGTTCGTACATCAAAAAAATTAGGAAAACTTGCCGGAAAAGTGGAAAAAATCCATAAAGTTGTTTTGTATGGACAATGGAATTTTCCGTTGAAAAAGTCGTCAATGATTGCTAGATCTACGATTGATGTTTGGCGCGCAACGAGTTGCATAAGTGTTTGGTCGTCGAAGAAAAGAATGGAGATCTCACATGCATACAGGATCCGCCATGTAACTTTTTTTTAAACATGCAATAAAACACAAACGGTTCATCCGATTTCGAAATTTATTTTTTCATATTAAAGTACAATCCTTCCGGTTAATTGTGGAATATAATTTCATTCAAATGGCTGCCTCTGCTGGCCTTGCAGTACGCCATATGGTCGGTCCAGTTTTTTAGTACATTTTCGATTGTATGCATCTTTATTTCAGCTATGGTTGCAGGAATGTTGTCCTTCAAGGCTTGAATTGTCTCTGGCTTGTCCGCATAATACTTATCTTTGACAGCCCCCCAAAGATAATAGTCTAACTGCGTCAAATCACACCAAACTGTCACTCTCTGAGGATGCATCGGCTTCTCCATGATAACGTGCAGGTTTTCCGTACCTCAGATGCGACCATTTCGCTTATTAACATACCCGCCGAGATGAAAATGTGCCTCATCCTAGAAGATGATTTTTTGGCAAAAATCGGCGTCTTCTTCAAGCTAATTTTCAAAGTAAAACTGCACTATTTTCACGCGTTCCTCACGCGTATACACAACCATTTTCGTTCAGCGGAAGTAAAAAACTAAGTTTCTGTCAAATCAGAAGTGACATTAAGGTTACCAATGTCGAAATAACCGCTAGTTCAAAAAAAATGTTAGATGGCGGACCCTGTACTTGATTCATGTTGTTTATCATTTCGAGCCACGTGCTCAATTGGATATCAAATTTATTGCTTGCCAAATGACTCAATAACAGTTGATGGATTGTGTATAATGGAGTTAGATAAATAATATTGGTCATTGTGAGCGCGAGTTTTACAAATCAGAAAATCTTTAAATAAATCAATGAAAAGATTGTTCTGTTTTTCACGAAAAAATAGGTCATTTTGTAGCTGTTAAACCTCCCCAAAGTAACAAATAAGGGAAAGGAAAACGTTGGGGTCTGGTTTTTTATATGTAGAAAGTGTGTGCAAAATTTGAAAAAATGGTGCAGAAGTTTTTGAATGACGATGGACACGGACTTTCAAAAATTGCTTTCGAGGAAAACGCGTTTTGTTTTCTGGGACAGCGCCTTCTTCTGTTGTCGAATTTTACTCTGAATGTCTTTCTTTTCCTAAACTTCTTTCATTTTTTTATTCTTTTATTTGGAGCAGGGAAAAGCCCACTGGAGTTAGTTTCTGTCAAACTTGCTCTCCAGCAGGCATAAAACCTCCTTATCTTTTGCATCAACATCAAAAATTTGCATCAATCCAAATGGCACATCTCTTTAAATCTAGTACTTCTATAGTAACTAAATCTAATGAGACAATAACATGAGAAACGATTTCTGGATAATATTACGTAATGTCTGTCGAATGTCTAATTGTAACAATTGCAGTAGCTCGGAGCAATCGATTCGCGACTGAAGTATATCTGCCACAAAACTAGCCTTAAGAACATCACGACGGACAAATAATAAATCGAGACCAATCATTTGATAGCTTAGAAGCTATGGAGTAAGTAAACTCTATGTGCTCTTTAAAATTTAACTTGGGATCCAGTAAAATACCCAGGTCCCAGGTTTGGGAAATATTATAGTTGAACTTGAATACAGACTTTTTTTGCGACTAAAAGAGATGACGGAGCGTTTAGAGGCATTTAATACCATTTTGTTGATGTTACACCAATTAGTTAAATTATCCAGCTGTTCTTGTAGGAACTCTGCAGATATGATTATATAAAATATTCTAGTCATCGGCGAACGATAGTTTCATACACTTGATCGAACATTGAGATACAACAAAATTTTGAATGGTCAAAGGTGACTTTTTTGAGGTAACAGCAAATGGCGAGTCTCTGACATTACAACCCACCTTTTTTCAAAATAAAGTAATGTATCCATTTCCCGCATCTGCTCTTAACTTGGTAAGAGCTTTGTCATCTTCACTTCACAGCAATTGACATAACAGCAATGTCATTTGGGGGTTAGCCAAATTTTGTGCTAGGGCACATAACCGTTTTTATTATTTTTACGTTTCGTCTTTGACTCATCAGTGCAGAGCAGTTCAAATTGAACTGCTTAGTGCTAAACTCGGCAGTTCTATTTGAACCGCTAAGCAGACGTAAAGTTTCTGCTACTTACAGAACACTTTCTGTTTTGCAACGGAGTGCAATGTCTTTTCTGACGTGCCGAACGAAAACGTGTTTTCGAATATTTCTGGCCGATGCAGGTTTGATCATTTAGGGGTTAGCCAAATTTTGTGCTAGGGCACATAACCGTTTTGCCTTTCTCTATAGAAAGGTATTAGAATTGCTGGAAAAACCGACTTTCGAACGGAGCCTCGGAGACCCATAGTGTTATATACCATTCGACTCAGCTCGACGAGATCGGAAAATGTCTGTGTGTGTGTGTGTGTGTGTGTATGTGTGTGTGTGTGTATGTGTGTGTGTATGTGTGTGCACTTTTCGAAGATATTTGAACGCGCTCAATTTTCTCAGAGATGGCTCAACCGATTTTAACAAACTTGGGCTCGTTTGAAAGCTACTATCGGGGCATTGATCAAGTTCGAAGATAAAATGGCTGTGACTTTTGGTTCCGGAGATATGATTGTATAAGTGACGTAACCGACAAAAAGCGTTGTATTTGAACGCGCTCAATTTTCTCAGAGATGGCTGAACCGATTTGAACAAACTTGGACTCGTTTGAAAGCTACTGGCGGGCCATTGATCAAGTTCGAAGATCAAATGGCTGTGACTTTTGGTTCCGGAGATATGATTGTATAAGTGACGTAACCGACAAAAAGCGTTGAATTTGAACGCGCTCAATTTTCTCAGAGATGGCTGATCCGATTTTAACAAACTTGGGCTCGTTTGAAAGCTACTGTCGGGCCGTTGATCAAGTTCGAAGATCAAATGGTTGTGACTTTTGGTTCCAGATATATGATGGTATAAGTGACGTAACCGACAAAACACGTTGATTTTTACCGCTCTTGTATATATAAGGGTGCCAAAATTTTGGGATCAACTCTATTTTCGTAAAGTTCTAGTGCTCAAAAGTTTAAGCACCTCGAAAAAAGCCTTCATGCAAAATTTGACCTAAATCGGACATGCTTAAGGGGTGCTGCCCGGTGGTAAAGGTTTGACAATTATCGATCTTGAAAAAGCACCATAGGGGGGAGTACATGAAATTTCCAAAATCGAAAATTTTTTTTGATGCCAAAACTCTTAAAACTGCATAAAACATCGAAATTTAGTGTCATCTCAAAAAAAAATTTTTTTGAGAAAATCAACTTTCTGGGACTTAGAAAAATTTTCATATTTTTTCTAAGTCCCAAAAAGTCGATTTTTTCAAAAAAATTTTTTTTCGAGATGACACTAAATCTCGACGTTTCATGCAATTCTAAGCCTTTTGGCATCAAAAATTTTTTTTCGATTTCGAAAATTTCATGTACTCCCCCCTATGGTGATTTTTCAAGATATATGAAAATTTCACTAAGTGGACTAAGAAGGCTTTTTGCCTTTCTCTATAGAAAGGTATTAGAATTGCTGGAAAAACCGACTTTCGAACGGAGCCTCGGAGACCCATAGTGTTATATACCATTCGACTCAGCTCGACGAGATCGGAAAATGTCTGTGTGTGTGTGTGTGTGTGTGTGTGTGTGTATGTGTGTGTGTGTGTATGTGTGTGTGTATGTGTGTGCACTTTTCGAAGATATTTGAACGCGCTCAATTTTCTCAGAGATGGCTCAACCGATTTTAACAAACTTGGGCTCGTTTGAAAGCTACTATCGGGGCATTGATCAAGTTCGAAGATAAAATGGCTGTGACTTTTGGTTCCGGAGATATGATTGTATAAGTGACGTAACCGACAAAAAGCGTTGTATTTGAACGCGCTCAATTTTCTCAGAGATGGCTGAACCGATTTGAACAAACTTGGACTCGTTTGAAAGCTACTGGCGGGCCATTGATCAAGTTCGAAGATCAAATGGCTGTGACTTTTGGTTCCGGAGATATGATTGTATAAGTGACGTAACCGACAAAAAGCGTTGTATTTGAACGCGCTCAATTTTCTCAGAGATGGCTGATCCGATTTTAACAAACTTGGGCTCGTTTGAAAGCTACTGTCGGGCCGTTGATCAAGTTCGAAGATCAAATGGTTGTGACTTTTGGTTCCAGATATATGATGGTATAAGTGACGTAACCGACAAAACACGTTGATTTTTACCGCTCTTGTATATATAAGGGTGCCAAAATTTTGGGATCAACTCTATTTTCGTAAAGTTCTAGTGCTCAAAAGTTTAAGCACCTCGAAAAAAGCCTTCATGCAAAATTTGACCTAAATCGGACATGCTTAAGGGGTGCTGCCCGGTGGTAAAGGTTTGACAATTATCGATCTTGAAAAAGCACCATAGGGGGGAGTACATGAAATTTCCAAAATCGAAAATTTTTTTTGATGCCAAAACTCTTAAAACTGCATAAAACATCGAAATTTAGTGTCATCTCAAAAAAAAATTTTTTTGAGAAAATCAACTTTCTGGGACTTAGAAAAATTTTCATATTTTTTCTAAGTCCCAAAAAGTCGATTTTTTCAAAAAAATTTTTTTTCGAGATGACACTAAATCTCGACGTTTCATGCAATTCTAAGCCTTTTGGCATCAAAAATTTTTTTTCGATTTCGAAAATTTCATGTACTCCCCCCTATGGTGATTTTTCAAGATATATGAAAATTTCACTAAGTGGACTAAGAAGGCTTTTTGCCTTTCTCTATAGAAAGGTATTAGAATTGCTGGAAAAACCGACTTTCGAACGGAGCCTCGGAGACCCATAGTGTTATATACCATTCGACTCAGCTCGACGAGATCGGAAAATGTCTGTGTGTGTGTGTGTGTGTGTGTGTATGTGTGTGTGTGTATGTGTGTGTGTATGTGTGTGCACTTTTCGAAGATATTTGAACGCGCTCAATTTTCTCAGAGATGGCTCAACCGATTTTAACAAACTTGGGCTCGTTTGAAAGCTACTATCGGGGCATTGATCAAGTTCGAAGATAAAATGGCTGTGACTTTTGGTTCCGGAGATATGATTGTATAAGTGACGTAACCGACAAAAAGCGTTGTATTTGAACGCGCTCAATTTTCTCAGAGATGGCTGAACCGATTTGAACAAACTTGGACTCGTTTGAAAGCTACTGGCGGGCCATTGATCAAGTTCGAAGATCAAATGGCTGTGACTTTTGGTTCCGGAGATATGATTGTATAAGTGACGTAACCGACAAAAAGCGTTGTATTTGAACGCGCTCAATTTTCTCAGAGATGGCTGATCCGATTTTAACAAACTTGGGCTCGTTTGAAAGCTACTGTCGGGCCGTTGATCAAGTTCGAAGATCAAATGGTTGTGACTTTTGGTTCCAGATATATGATGGTATAAGTGACGTAACCGACAAAACACGTTGATTTTTACCGCTCTTGTATATATAAGGGTGCCAAAATTTTGGGATCAACTCTATTTTCGTAAAGTTCTAGTGCTCAAAAGTTTAAGCACCTCGAAAAAAGCCTTCATGCAAAATTTGACCTAAATCGGACATGCTTAAGGGGTGCTGCCCGGTGGTAAAGGTTTGACAATTATCGATCTTGAAAAAGCACCATAGGGGGGAGTACATGAAATTTCCAAAATCGAAAATTTTTTTTGATGCCAAAACTCTTAAAACTGCATAAAACATCGAAATTTAGTGTCATCTCAAAAAAAAATTTTTTTGAGAAAATCAACTTTCTGGGACTTAGAAAAATTTTCATATTTTTTCTAAGTCCCAAAAAGTCGATTTTTTCAAAAAAATTTTTTTTCGAGATGACACTAAATCTCGACGTTTCATGCAATTCTAAGCCTTTTGGCATCAAAAATTTTTTTTCGATTTCGAAAATTTCATGTACTCCCCCCTATGGTGATTTTTCAAGATATATGAAAATTTCACTAAGTGGACTAAGAAGGCTTTTTTTAGATTAGCATCACTGTTCTCATACAAATAGGCAACGCAAATGTCAAGCACTAGTTTGGAAAAATGATGCTGACTGTGTGACATAAACACTTAAGCATGCTTTTGTGAACTACTCGAATCAATCTGAATCAATTGGTGTCAAAATTAGTATCCAAATTTATTTAATAAAAGTATAAAACATATTTTCATGAGACTGTTATGAAAGTAGAGAAAGGCATTATCACACCACTAGGTGGATTAAGAAGGGTTTTTAAACCTGCATCGGCCAGAAATAGTCGAAAACACGTTTTCGTTCGGCACGTCAGAAAAGACATTGCACTCCGTTGCAAAACAGAAAGTGTTCTGTAAGTAGCAGAAACTTTACGTCTGCTTAGCGGTTCAAATAGAACTGCCGAGTTTAGCACTAAGCAGTTCAATTTGAACTGCTCTGCACTGATGAGTCAAAGACGAAACGTAAAAATAATATAACAGCAATGGTTTTTATTTGGAATGTGATGTTAATACATTTGAAAGTAATCATTTGTGTCGGATTTGTCGTTGATTGATGTATAAGATCGACTTATTTTTTGAAGAACAACAAACCGACAATTATTGTTAACCAAAACTTCAATATTTTAACCTTCAAATTTGAGTTAGTAATAATACTATGAATTTAAAAATTCAACATAATCTTTCCGATTCCCTTCGTTTCGTAGTGGTCCGGCATCTGCGATTCGTCTCGGGGAGCTGGCTCTGGACTCCTCTAACGATGAAGCCTTCCCGGAGGATTTCAGCGTAGCCGATTTGATACCTCATCCGGAGTATAAGCAATCCTCGCAGTATCACGACATCGCACTAATCAAACTGGACCGTAAAGTAACTTTCTCACCCTACATACGACCGATTTGTCTTCCGACCGATGGGGACATCAGCAATGCGCGATCCATCGCCACCGGATGGGGCACGATCGGATACGGTGAATCCACCAGTGCGATGCTGCTCAAGGTGGTACTGGATATGTTTCCCTACGAGGAGTGTGTCGGACATTTTGAGGTTAATCGACGACTGAAGGACGGACTTCGTCAGGAAAGTCAGCTGTGTGCTGGCTCGCGAAACTCCTCTAAAGATACGTGTCAGGTATGAGCCATTGAATTAAGAAAGAAAATCTCCAATGATTGAAAAAACCCTACATTTCAGGGCGACTCTGGTGGGCCACTACAAATCTACAACGATGACAAAGTTTACTGCACATACACAATCATTGGAGTGACGTCTTTTGGCAAGTTCTGTGGACTGGCTGGTTCACCTGGAGTCTACACCAAGGTTTACCAGTACATTCCATGGATCGAGAATATTATTTTTTAACAGTAATACTGGCATCGATATGACAGAAATAGACTTACCTCAACGTTGATAGACATCACTCGCAAATAGCTGATATATGACTTTACTCAACTTCAATCCGATAGTCCGTTTTGCTGGTCCATAAGGCAAATTTAACAAGCGCTCCTTCTCCTCCTCGCTAGTACACTTCTCATAGGCAAGATAGAGTTTCTTCGCAGTAGGATATCGCTCTACGATCGCATTGACTTTTTCGATTGTCAGTAATTTGATTTGAAGTAACTGTTTCATGAATATTTCTCTAACAGTACAATCGCGATTTTTAGACGATTGTTTGTTGAAAATTTCGAACAAAATCAATGGAATTGTACGTTGCTTTAAACTAAAATTAGTTGCCATAGCTTTTATCGTTTCTTGAGGTAACATAGTGATGTTCCAAAACGATTTATCCTGCAATTCCGAACCGAAAATCATCTAATTTTTTCGACAGTTCGAATACCAATCCAACTCACCTTCATATTCTTGTTCAAAAGCTTTGTCATAACAGACAGATACAGCACCGTGTGTTGATGATTTTCTGTGTATTTTACGATGAAATCTTGCACGAGCGTATTCAAAGCAGCCTGCGAAAGTGTACTGGCCGGTACTCCCACTTGGCGATTATTGCCCAAATGTTCAATCAAATAGATTACATTGGCAAGCCCGCATTGTTTCAATCGGAACTTTTGCTCGTGAAACCGACCATCTTTGATGCTACTGGCGAAATCGTCCATTCGTTTCCGCTCCACTACATAAGGAAGAATAAATTCTCTACCACTGTCGTCCTTTACAATCCACAAAAAATCGCCAACACCGAGACGTCGAACCGCGTACTCCACCTGATACTGATCGAGTTCCTTTAACGTTCGATCGAGATTACTTCTTGACTTGCCTATCGTTTCCTGGGTGTCCACCAGCAGAATTACCTTCGGGTTCGATATCGTCACGTACTGTTGATCAATAACTTGCAAATTTTCGAATATAGAATCATCTAGTATTTCAAACTGTTCTGCTTTTGGTTGTTTTTCTTCTTCACCTGAAAAATAAGTAAGTTCTAATCTATCTGACCAAACCAAAACTCTCCAGTCACCTTCATCGGGCATCTCTCCAGCCAGATTCCGATAAAATTCCAGTTCCTGATCATTCAACATTCGTTCGATTTGTCGGTCATGCGTCGAAATCGTCACGACCTCTCCACTATTTTGTACATAGGTCTTACATCGTTTATCCAACGCTTCGCAAATAGTTTTGCCGAAATCGGCTAGCATGAAACAATCTCGACCGGAAGCAATCGGAAGCGGATACCGTCGCAATGAAGCCAGTGCCTTTTGCAATGGGATTCGGCTCATCGATTCCTTTTCCTCTGCTTTCAGTAACATTTCCTGTAGCCACCGCTCGAACAATGGGTTTGGACAACCTATTTTGATACCTATCCGACGAACCGTAGACGCTGTGGCAGAAGATTTTGGTGCAAGATCCGGTTGTTGTCGGATAATTCTAATTTTACGATTGCTCTGCTTAGGCATATCTATATTCTGATGTCCCTTTAGTGTCTTATTTCAGTTTAGATTTCAGTAACTAGCACAAAACGTTTTTTTTTTCTTTGTAGTGTCACTATAAGGACGGCTAAGACCGCTCACGGTCCATTTTGCCAGCACAAAACGTTTAATGGTGTAACAACACTAACAACCGGATTTGATTTTGTTTACCGGTTTTTTGTTGAATCGTAAACAATTGAAATGTTATCACGTCGGGGGGTTCATTCCCGGGATTTTATGTACGTACGTACACTCGAAATATGTTATACCAATTTAAAAAAAATAAAAAATATGAAAAAATACCTACAAAACTGCAATGAAAAAATCGGTTGGGGGTTATTCGAGTAAAAAATCACAAACTTTAGCTGAGCTCATGAGCTCAAACAAGATTTAGAAGGTTAAGAAAAGTTAAGAAGGAATTGTGTGAGTTTAACGGGCTTAAGAATGTTTAGGAATTGTTACGCAGCATTAGAAGGTTTAGGAAAGTTAAAGTTAGTGAGATTATTTAGATTTACACCTACAAATTTAGATTTACACCTACTACACACTTAAAACCATTTCTTGAGCTCGGCATAATAAAATGCCGAAACTGATCACACACTTAAAACCATTTCTTGAGCTCGGCATAATAAAATGCCGAAACTGATCAGCAACAGCTAAATTTGCTGATTGCTCAGTAATCAATACGCATGTTTCTGAACTTCGTTAAATGCATTCACTGATATTTCGGTAAAATGCTTCACTTTGCCGAAATTTGGCATAATTGCTTGCTGAATTTATCAGTAAACAACAGATATGCCGACATCAGCAGAGACGTTTGCCGAGATTTCGTAATATGCGCTAGCTGTTGCCGAGATTCAGCACGACAGCTGTCATTTATTGCCACGTTACATTTTCGCTACGCATTGCGCGATTATTTTCTGATGAAATTCTTGAGTGAAAAAATGGATAATCCTCGAAGAAACGTGGAACCACTTGCAAGTAAAAATATTGAATAAATATAGTGACATGTTTCGCTTTATAAAAAGCGACTTTATCAGATCACATTATAAGGGAAAACACCCAACACGGAGCTCAAAGAGTCCTCGAGACAAAACTTTGGGGGATATGCGAAAAAATAACCCAATGCATGGACAAATTCAATAGTTCAAAGTAAGTTTATTTTTTCGAACAATACCGTATATGCATCATTAAATATTGAAAATTTTTGTATATTTATTTTTATTTTCATATTTCCAGTTCGACTCAAGGTGCCCGCATCCGGAAACGCCGCTTTTTATTATGCTACATGTTTTAAGGTAGAGGCTTTAAGCACTACTGGCAACAAATTTGTAAGCCTCCTTTAAGTGTTAATAAAATGAATTTTTGATCCTGAATGGTGTGTTTATAATGTTTAGAAATTACAAACAAAATTAATTGACTAGATTTTTAATTACTGATGATTCAGTAATTTGTTTTTTTTTTTTTCATTTTTTCGTTTTACTGGATTGCCGAATATTCAACGAACGTTTCACTGAGCAAACAGTAAATCTTATGCTGGCGATTTCGGCAATATTTGACGTTTGTCAAATTTGAGGGTGCCGAGACGCTCAGTTATTTTATTTTTGCCGAGATGATTGCTGATTACTCGGCTGTGCGAATCTCGGCATTTTTTTGCCGAGACTCAGCTAAAAAATTTAAGTGTGTAGGGGCTGCTTTTGATCAAGAATGAACCAGTTTCTGATTGGCTGATTTTGATGTTGCTACCCGCATATTGTGAACAGAAACGACTTTTGCAAGGTACGCGAGCAATGATGCCAAGTATAAAGAAAATCAGAAAACAAGTTTATTAAAATGTATAATTTTAGCTCACCAATGAAAATGAAAATTTTCAGAGAATGTTTCACGTGTTTTCAATCTCGTTTGTAATACATTTTTATAGTGGCAGGTCCAATTTGTGTAACTACAATCAGCATCAAGCCGTTTTTCTTTTTAGTGAATTAAAGTGTAAGATTTGTTAAATTAGTGTAAACTCGAAAGTGTGTTTAGTTTTACGATAATAATGAACTGTTGTGTTGCACACTGTGGTCGCACTAAGCATTTCTATCCAAACTTGAATTTTTCCGGTTTCCAAAAGATCCGGTAGTACGTCAACAATGGATTCTATTTTGCGTCCAACATGAGATATTTCTTGTTTTGTCATCAAAGCCCAATTAATTGTTTTTAAGCATTAATTTCCCGTTGCTTCTTCTATCCGGGAAAAGTGTTTTTCCAATCCTGTCAACATGCTTTTCTCAACAGAGCCACCTAGTGATGTAAAGATACCTTGCTTATATTTCTCATATTTCCCAATAATACATTCCATTGAATTTTGAGTAGAAACAAGAAAGATTGATTGGGTATCAACTAGCATAACCTATAACTCGAAGCAGTTTTGCGCATAATCGTTCTAAATGACGATTTGAAATGAGATGAGCTCCATTTTGAAATGTTTGACCACTATTTTCAGTTCTTCCAAAAACGCAAACTGGTAGCTGATTCAGCCAAGCTCGTTTCGATTGGCCATCAACTAGTTGGAACAGTCTTTGGCACTGTTTCGTAGTTTCGTGTTTTCCATCGTCACTTCATACGATGGTTTAAAGTTTTTAATATAAATCACCCTATAACTTCGGTACCAAAAGTCGGATTCGGAAGGAAATGAAGAATTACCAGTTACCAATTTTAGCTTTGTTTACTACTTCTGATACTGTCGGAACTAGAAATCTCAAACCAGAATAACTAAATAGAGTGTATGTGATCATCAACTATCAAGTGCTATAAATTATAAAAAAATATTTCTAAACTTCAAGGAAAATGAGTTTTACATGGATGGAAAAGAAAATTTTATTTGAAGCCAAATTGCATGGAAGTCACAGAAACTCAAATAAATTCTTTTAATACTTTTTGTTGAAACACGAGTGGCCCGATCAAACTTCCGGTTCCGGAATTACAGGTTACAAAGTAATTGAAATTACAAAGCTTCAAAATTGTTTTAAATTGGGCTCAAAACCATTTCAATTTGTAGTTTATGTTAGAACTAAATTCCATTATACCTCTTTTTTCAAATCCAGAAATATCGAGAATAATGGTAAAATCCTTTCAAAAGGAGCTCACTTAAAATTTCGATGTACATTATTAACAGAAGGCAAACGGGATGGTTCGAGTTTATCGGACGAAACTGTTCATAACCACACAACAGCATAATTTGGATCGTGTGTGGGCCAACTGAAGACGTTTGGTCTCAAATAAATATCCGAACTTGCAATTGGTAGCAATTGACAAAATTTGCAGTTCGTTTCGAGAAAAATTTGCACAAAATCTCGGCCAAAGAATCTTTTGAAGGTATAGCGTGGGAAATGCTTATTAAAAATTTAAACCGAAGAAACCAAGAAAACATCCAAACAAAAGGAATTGTTCCATAAAGTAGAGAGCCAAACAGTTTTGGTGTTTGAGTTAACTGGCAGTATACCTTAAGTCTTGTTGTCTCTAAATGAAATTTCAACGTATTGTAACTGCAATAATAGCATCAATCGTGAAGAATGAGATTTACATTTCTGAAATTTTAGGAAAACCACTACTTATAAAAAATAGGTCACGTCCCACGTTAATTCCTTACTTTCCTGTTAGTAGTTCTATAAATGAACACGTGATTCAAGTAGGCTCAGTAAAATTTTAATGCAAATCAGCTCGTTTTGGCGCCAAACGTTTTTATTGCAAATCTAGTATTCATATTTTGCTCTCCAGCGGCAGAAGCATTGCATAACTCGATACGCAAATCAAATTCGAAGAAATGAATCTGGGTGCTGTTTTTATATTTGGAAAATTCTTCATTTTTATGGTTGGATTTAAATATGATCAAAAGTTATTTTATTCGTTTATTTGCTCATGTTTTATTTCCTTAATTAAACCTGTATGTGAACTGATAATTTCAAATTTCATTTAAAAAAAAATAACTATATAGGGATATTTTCTAACTTCAGTTTGATAGAGCATTACGTTCGTTTAAATTAAAAAAAAACAGTTTAGGAGGTACCGTGCGGGATTAGGTCATTGAGATTATTTCGGATTAGAGAAGTTTTAGTTGTCTCAATAAGCCCAGAGTTTAGAGTGACCTGTCTCTTCTTCAAACTCAAGTAATTTGAAAAAAATCATCCAACATTTTTCTAAAAACATGAGATATGCCAAATAAATCACAATAACGCTATCTCGTGGTTACCATGCTAATTGCATTCTTCTATTGAACAGTTGTAAATCTTCTATCCACAATCCAGTATCTTTACCCTACTATTCTTTGAAGGTTTTTAACTTCCGTTGTAAAAATTTTCATACGATGTTAGCTTCTTCACTAAATTAAATTCCTTGATGCCGAAGAAACATAACCAGGTAACTGAGGTATCGCTTGTGGTTATTTTTGTTAACCTTACTATTCTTCCACATCTAAAAAATCCAATTTTTAAATTTTTAGAGTCCATCCTGTTTAACGAACAGATTATACAAATAATATTTCAAAATTTCCCGGAATACTTATCAGTGCCGTTTTAGCAAACACAATTTAGTGTGTAATTAGATCAGTTTGGAACGCTGCAAGATGCCAGTATATTTGTCAATATATCGCAACATTTTTCACATGTAGTTTACAGATATTTGTAGGTTTTCAAATATATGCCAGATATTCGAAGTTTTTAAAATTTTCGTTGACATCCACAAGTTTTCCAAAATCAAAAAAATGCTCACAGAACCCACCAAAATTATCACCTTCATTGGTGCATGTTTCCATTGTGACAAATATTTGAAAATTTCACCTGGCATCCCTGTATTCGGATTAACTACCATTTGACAGCTCAGTAATCTTCACACCCACGCACAGATTTTCGCTGTTATGAATATTCTTTGATTAAGGTTTTGATTGAATTTGATCTGCTTGAAAAGGTTTTAGTACGTTGACAAGCAGTCTAGACGACCATTCTCGAACAAACAGGAAACAAATAATTACGGTTGGTACTGGTATAATTATAAAAGACATTGTTAATGGATTAGGTTTATTTGTCAGGTGTTGGTGATTTCAAACTTACTCGGTAACAATGTCATTCAAGAAAGATGTAATACTACTTATTAAGCCTTACTATTGGGTCAATATATTGATGAGTTTATCGTATATTGTTGCAAAACGTGCACCTATGATATGTAACTTTTTATGGACTTATCTGTTCAACCAGACAGACCAGTGTGAATTGGATGGACGAGAAACGGAGATTCTCTTTTTCCTGCTCATCGTTGTCATGATTCGAACAAGAAAAACGGGAAGTGTCACAATGATCAATTATCTAACCTCGAGCTTCACGTATACTAAAATCGCAAATCTTGGATTGTGGTTCTACAGCGATATTCGATTGGGTTTGATCTATGGAGTCCTGTTTATCTTGGTGGCGTTAACACTTCCGGAACCAACATATTCCGGGCCGGATAATGTAGTATACCTTCGCACGGAAAATGGTCTTGATGAAGAGCTGGAAAGAGACAAACGTGTTAATTGGCTGGTCACATTCTATACGGTTTGGAATCCAGCTTGTGCAAATTTTGCTCCGATAATCGCTGAGTTGTCTGCTGAGTACAATCTTCCCAATCTCAAATTCGGAAAAGTTGACATCGGCCGGTTCCCGAACATCGGTAAAAAGTATCATGTTTCGGACAGCTCCTTCAGCAGACAACTTCCCACGGTGATACTGTTCCGCAATGGCAAAGAAGTTGCTCGTCGTCCGTACTCCGATGCTAAAGGAAAGCTAGTAAAATTCTTTTTCTCGACCGATAACGTTAAGGCTGCTTTCGATCTGAACAACTTATACAAAGAGTGTAAGGATAATCCTATCAAAGGTGCCACCAAAGCTATCTCTTACAAGAAAAAGAATTAAATGTTGCGCCTGCAGCTATTTATCGTTAAGCATTTAAAGAGCCATTTTAGAAGGAATCACGTGTAATATTCATTCAGCCTAAGGAAAGCGTGACGTTTTTAATTTATTTTAATCGTTATAAGTCGTAATGCTCGTCATCGAACAAACGTACCATTGAAGAATCGAAAAATATAGAGTTTTTTGTTATGACGACCCTGCTGTTATCTAGCCATCCATCATGATTAGCGCAGTGGTTTTTGGCAGTGGCATAGGCAATAATCTTCCATGCCCAATCATCGATTATCGTGTGTGAAATCCGTCGTTTTCTGTGCTGCTTTGATTGTCTGATCGCCTCAAGACAAGCCCTTTCGTCCGTTGTATGTCGTAACTCGTTTAATTAGCGCGGTCGTGTTAGAAAATAGTAAACCGCACGGTTTCTGTTTTTTTTGTGTTATGTTTTTATTTTCTCGTATCTGAGTTGTGTTTATTTAGCTTTAAGGTTCCACTGAAATGCATTACATCAACCGCATAGTGGTAGTCAATAAATTTACTGAATCAATATTTATTCTCGTAGTACATTATTTCCGTATGTAAAAAGTGTGGATTTGCGTAGAATAATAATGCTGGGTAAGTCAGTTCTACTACAGCAAATGATTTTTTCTTATCAGGTGTTCGTCTCAGGTGATTTATTTTTCTATAGCAAATCCTTCCTCGATTTGGTGCCGGCAGTTTCAATGCGTACCGTCAATCCAATTGGCTTGGTAACTTGAGTCCGCGATTTTCGAAAAAAAATCAAGCGTTTGGAGCTTTAAATATTGCATCTGAATATTGAAACATTGAGAGAAGAGGTCATTGTACATATTTAACTTTTTCCTCTCTGCGGAGAAAGTATTGTAGGATTGATGAGCAGTTTTGATTTTTTGACAATATTTTCGTCAATCCAATGAAGTTTCCACTACACGATCAAAAGTATTGTCAATACTCCTTGTATTGACAATACTATTGTCTCGTGTAAGGGCCGCTTAAAAGACAAGCTTTTGATTGATATAGCCAATTTCCAAAATATCGGCGATCGAATTATGCACATACCACAATCAAGCTCTGGTATTTTAATTACTATCCAATGATTCAGTGCTTCATCAGTCCGGTCAATATCTCTGCAACAGTCATATATTTTAAATATTTATTTATGTTATGCAATATGCTTGAATCGTTGAAACATTCATCGCAGCAATCCTTGACTACAAGCAAAACAAGCAACGGCTGACATAGACCTCCTCCAATCATAAGCCGTTGACAAGGTAAGACGTAGTTTCGGTTGACCTGACGAACGGAGTGATTCCCTGCAGTGTCATCGGCAATTTCCACAATAGCGATGGAACAGAAAACGTAGAGGCCACACACCACAGGCCGAAACGTGCAGAGATACCAGTGGAAACCTTTTCACGAACGAATGTGAGGTGATCGACAGTTGGAAGCAGAACTACGACGAACAATTAAATAGCGAAACGCAAGCTGGGTGATTTCAGCAAGATGCAAATCATAAACAATTTAATGTTTTATTTATGCAAGTTTTGGGTTAACCCATATCATACGCGAATGAATGTTAACTTTTTGTTCTCTAACGCGATCAATAGTTTTACCATCAATTCTTACATTGGCGTCATGACCGGTGCTAACAGAAGAAATAACCATATATTTAGTTTTCGCGACGTTTAGTTTCAGTTGCTTAAATTTTAACCATCGAACCAGCGAACTTAGATCCTTGTTTATATGTGCAACAGCTGCATTGAAATCTTTAGCCGTAATTAACAGAACAGTATCATCAGCAAACAAATTTATATCACAGAAACGTAAGACTCGCTTCATATCATTAATATGCATGATAAATAGAATAGGACCTAACACACTTCCCTGAGGCACACCAAGTGAATTACCGAGGGAACTAGACACTACATCGTTAAAAACAGTCTTTTGAGATCTACCGCATAAATAGTTTTCAAACCATTCATGCGCCATTCCCCCGATGCCAAAACGCCGTAATGTCTGCAACTGTTTCAAAGGCTCTCTTCAGATCCAAGAACACAGCGAAAATACTCTCTTTGGCTTCGATTTTCTCCTTCCATTTTGCCAATACTAGGTTCAAAGCGGTTTCACAAGAGTGACCTTGACGATATCCCGATTGTTCCGGTATTAGCAAACTGTTAGAGTTCAAAGAGTTATTCAGCTGATCTTTAACAAAAATTTCCAGATTTTTTTCCAGCGTGTGCAACATGTTAATGGGGCGGTACTCCTCGGCTTTATCCGTTCCAGTAACCTTGGGGATAGGAACCACCATAGATTCTTTGCAATCTTTTGGCACGTGACCCGTGTACGATTCATTTACCAAATCCAGTAGATCGTGTCCGATAACATGAAAGCAATCCTGTATCACTTTTGAGTTTACATTGTCAATACTAGTCGATTTTCCCAAATTGAAACAAATATTTTTCAATTGTTCAAAAGTGTTTGGTTGAAATTCATCAAGTCTACAATAGTTATTCATCGGCTGTATTATTTCAACAGGTTCACCTACCAATTCAATACTTTGATTGATCTGTTGAACACTATTCATGAAATAACTGTTGAACTTTTCAGATAGAATTTGTTCTGTGTGTTCTTCTATATCGTTAAAAGTTATGGTTTTTGATGCACTATGTGTAGGCTTGATCAACTGTTTGAGAATTTTCCATAACTCTCTGCTGTTTTGTTGATTTTGATCGATCTTCCTCTGTATGTATTCTTATCTAGTCTTCTTCAGGGCCCCTGAATAAATATTTCGTGCTTGTGTATATCTACTCCAGTGACTACCATTGTTAGTTCTACAGAATCTCTTGTACTGTTTATCCCTCTCCCTTTTTAACCGTAAGAGGTCTATTGAGTACCACCTATTCGAGCTGTTCTACAACCCAAGCTTCTTGATACAAGTCGAGATAGGGTTTGCTTTGAATAGTTTTTCCAACACTTGATTTTCACCGTATTTTTCTCATTTCTAGAGCTACTCGTTACGGAAATTGCAATTGTTTCGTGATCTGAAATCTTGCAATCGGATTCCACATTTGAATAAACACCATCGAAATTGGAATACACGTGATCTATCAATGTCTTACTGTATCTCGAAATTCTTGTAAATTAATTCACAGTTTGCTGCAAATTGAAGAATTCTGTTTCAATTGATTCGAACCTTGATCACTGAGCCAATCAATATTAAAATCTCCAGTAATAATATTTAGTTTACCGAAACCGACGAAATTCTCCCACCAGTTTTCTAGAATTTCCAGAAATTGGCGGTCGCTTGAACTTGGACTGTGATAAACAACTCCATAAATTCCCATCTGGTTAGGTTTATTTGTCAGGTGTTGGTGATTTCAAACTTACTCGGTAACAATGTCATTCAAGAAAGATGTAATACTACTTATTAAGCCTTACTATTGGGTCAATATATTGATGAGTTTATCGTATATTGTTGCAAAACGTGCACCTATGATATGTAACTTTTTATGGACTTATCTGTTCAACCAGACAGACCAGTGTGAATTGGATGGACGAGAAACGGAGATTCTCTTTTTCCTGCTCATCGTTGTCATGATTCGAACAAGAAAAACGGGAAGTGTCACAATGATCAATTATCTAACCTCGAGCTTCACGTATACTAAAATCGCAAATCTTGGATTGTGGTTCTACAGCGATATTCGATTGGGTTTGATCTATGGAGTCCTGTTTATCTTGGTGGCGTTAACACTTCCGGAACCAACATATTCCGGGCCGGATAATGTAGTATACCTTCGCACGGAAAATGGTCTTGATGAAGAGCTGGAAAGAGACAAACGTGTTAATTGGCTGGTCACATTCTATACGGTTTGGAATCCAGCTTGTGCAAATTTTGCTCCGATAATCACTGAGTTGTCTGCTGAGTACAATCTTCCCAATCTCAAATTCGGAAAAGTTGACATCGGCCGGTTCCCGAACATCGGTAAAAAGTATCATGTTTCGGACAGCTCCTTCAGCAGACAACTTCCCACGGTGATACTGTTCCGCAATGGCAAAGAAGTTGCTCGTCGTCCGTACTCCGATGCTAAAGGAAAGCTAGTAAAATTCTTTTTCTCGACCGATAACGTTAAGGCTGCTTTCGATCTGAACAACTTATACAAAGAGTGTAACGATAATCCTATCAAAGGTGCCACCAAAGCTATCTCTGACAAGAAAAAGAATTAAATGTTGCGCCTGCAGCTATTTATCGTTAAGCATTTAAAGAGCCATTTTAGAAGGAATCACGTGTAATATTCATTCAGCCTAAGGAAAGCGTGACGTTTTTAATTTATTTTAATCGTTATAAGTCGTAATGCTCGTCATCGAACAAACGTACCATTGAAGAATCGAAAAATATAGAGTTTTTTGTTATGACGACCCTGCTGTTATCTAGCCATCCATCATGATTAGCGCAGTGGTTTTTGGCAGTGGCATAGGCAATAATCTTCCATGCCCAATCATCGATTATCGTGTGTGAAATCCGTCGTTTTCTGTGCTGCTTTGATTGTCTGATCGCCTCAAGACAAGCCCTTTCGTCCGTTGTATGTCGTAACTCGTTTAATTAGCGCGGTCGTGTTAGAAAATAGTAAACCGCACGGTTTCTGTTTTTTTTGTGTTATGTTTTTATTTTCTCGTATCTGAGTTGTGTTTATTTAGCTTTAAGGTTCCACTGAAATGCATTACATCAACCGCATAGTGGTAGTCAATAAATTTACTGAATCAATATTTATTCTCGTAGTACATTATTTCCGTATGTAAAAAGTGTGGATTTGCGTAGAATAATAATGCTGGGTAAGTCAGTTCTACTACAGCAAATGATTTTTTCTTATCAGGTGTTCGTCTCAGGTGATTTATTTTTCTATAGCAAATCCTTCCTCGATTTGGTGCCGGCAGTTTCAATGCGTACCGTCAATCCAATTGGCTTGGTAACTTGAGTCCGCGATTTTCGAAAAAAAATCAAGCGTTTGGAGCTTTAAATATTGCATCTGAATATTGAAACATTGAGAGAAGAGGTCATTGTACATATTTAACTTTTTCCTCTCTGCGGAGAAAGTATTGTAGGATTGATGAGCAGTTTTGATTTTTTGACAATATTTTCGTCAATCCAATGAAGTTTCCACTACACGATCAAAAGTATTGTCAATACTCCTTGTATTGACAATACTATTGTCTCGTGTAAGGGCCGCTTAAAAGACAAGCTTTTGATTGATATAGCCAATTTCCAAAATATCGGCGATCGAATTATGCACATACCACAATCAAGCTCTGGTATTTTAATTACTATCCAATGATTTAGTGCTTCATCAGTCCGGTCAATATCTCTGCAACAGTCATATATTTTAAATATTTATTTATGTTATGCAATATGCTTGAATCGTTGAAAATTCGCGGATGAAAAAAAATGTTCTGAATTATTCTCGCGTCAAAAAATTGCTCTTATTTATAAGAAATAGAACTAATATTTAAACATTTAAACAGTATACTTAGTTGTATCATCACACGAGACGTTTTCCGAACCATCGGAAAGTTATGTGGGCAACTCCAAAAGTGGTCTTTAAGGAGCAACACAGCAAGATCATGTTCACTTTATACTTCTACTAAAATACGATGACTTTCCGCGGTACTTATTTTCATGTAATAGTAATGAAGTAACACACCTCCACGATTTTTCTGATACAAACACGGAAAAGCTTGTGATCGCAAAAAAAGAAAAAGATTAGTTGCTTTTTTTCAGAATTTGACTGGTGAAAATTTGGTACAACTAATCGATTGTTGTTTCCATTGTCATCCACATCAAACCGAAAATGAAACGATTCATTGACCATTAACATATACCCCCTTGCGAAAAATGAACAATGGCGAGGATGCTACAATACCGCACGAGAGTGAACGAGGAACGATACAGACAGGCGCAGAACGGACAGAACTCAGTTTTCCGGAGAATAAAGCGACACCAGGAAAACCAAGATCACCTAGCTGTGGGATACGAACACGACAATATTACACGAATCATCAATGCGCCTTCTTAGGGCATATTCAGGAGTGTTCTAGTTCTAGATGCATAATTTATGTCAGTTTTAAAATTTAAAACTAGAAATTATAACAAAATACACTGGCAGCCCCAGCAGCGTTTTATCTGTGTTTCAAATATAGAAAAAATAGAACGGCAATGTATACCAGTATTAAATTTGACAGTAGAACTCGTCGAATAAATGAAACTAAAACGGATTGCTGGGGATGCGTTTGTTTCAGTTTCATTTACATTATAGACCACCCATATGAATCTTTCAGCTGCTGAATTTGCTCTTAAAATGTGAAGAGTTTCATGCTTGACAGTTAAGTCAATGACATTACGAACATCCACCAACATTCATCGCAGCAATCCTTGACTACAAGCAAAACAAGCAACGGCTGACATCGACCTCCTCCAATCATAAGCCGTTGACAAGGTAAGACGTAGTTTCGGTTGACCTGACGAACGGAGTGATTCCCTGCAGTGTCATCGGCAATTTCCACAATAGCGATGGAACAGAAAACGTAGAGGCCACACACCACAGGCCGAAACGTGCAGAGATACCAGTGGAAACCTTTTCACGAACGAATGTGAGGTGATCGACAGTTGGAAGCAGAACTACGACGAACAATTAAATAGCGAAACGCAAGCTGGGTGATTTCAGCAAGATGCAAATCATAAACAATTTAATGTTTTATTTATGCAAGTTTTGGGTTAACCCATATCATACGCGAATGAATGTTAACTTTTTGTTCTCTAACGCGATCAATAGTTTTACCATCAATTCTTACATTGGCGTCATGACCGGTGCTAACAGAAGAAATAACCATATATTTAGTTTTCGCGACGTTTAGTTTCAGTTGCTTAAATTTTAACCATCGAACCAGCGAACTTAGATCCTTGTTTATATGTGCAACAGCTGCATTGAAATCTTTAGCCGTAATTAACAGAACAGTATCATCAGCAAACAAATTTATATCACAGAAACGTAAGACTCGCTTCATATCATTAATATGCATGATAAATAGAATAGGACCTAACACACTTCCCTGAGGCACACCAAGTGAATTACCGAGGGAACTAGACACTACATCGTTAAAAACAGTCTTTTGAGATCTACCGCATAAATAGTTTTCAAACCATTCATGCGCCATTCCCCCGATGCCAAAACGCCGTAATGTCTGCAACTGTTTCAAAAGCTCTCTTCAGATCCAAGAACACAGCGAAAATACTCTCTTTGGCTTCGATTTTCTCCTTCCATTTTGCCAATACTAGGTTCAAAGCGGTTTCACAAGAGTGACCCTGACGATATCCCGATTGTTCCGGTATTAGCAAACTGTTAGAGTTCAAAGAGTTATTCAGCTGATCTTCCAGATTTTTTTCCAGCGTGTGCAACATGTTAATGGGGCGGTACTCCTCGGTTTTATCCGTTCCAGTAACCTTGGGGATAGGAACCACCAGAGATTCTTTCCAAACTTTTGGCACGTGACCCGTGTACGATTCCTTTACCAAATCCAGTAGATCGTGTCCGATAACATGAAAGCAATCCTGTATCACTTTTGAGTTTACATTGTCAATACCAGTTGATTTTCCCAAATTGAAACAAATATTTTTCAATTGTTCAAAAGTGTTTGGTTGAAATTCATCAAGTCTACAATAGTTATTCATCGGCTGTATTATTTCAACAGGTCCACCTACCAATTCAATACTTTGATTGATCTGTTGAACACTATTCATGAAATAACTGTTGAACTTTTCAGATAGAATTTGTTCTGTGTGTTCTTCTATACCGTTAAAAGTTATGGTTTTTTGATGCACTATGTGTAGGCTTGATCAACTGTTTGAGAATTTTCCATAACTCTCTGCTGTTTTGTAGATTTTGATCGATCTTCCTCTGTATGTATTCTTATCTAGTTTTCTTCAGGGCCCCTGAATAAATATTTCGTGCTTGTGTATATCTACTCCAGTGACTACCATTGTTAGTTCTACAGAATCTCTTGTACTGTTTATCCCTCTCCCTTTTTAACCGTAAGAGGTCTATTGAGTACCACCTATTCGAGCTGTTCAAACTAACATACTTTTCAGTTACCAATTCATTGGTACACTTTTTCAATATGTCAGTAAGAAGAGATGCTCTGTGATCCAAATTTCCAGTCAACTGTGTACAACCCAAGCTTCTTGATACAAGTCGAGATAGGGTTTGCTTTGAATAGTTTTTCCAACACTTGATTTTCACCGTATTTTTCTCATTTCTAGAGCTACTCGTTACGGAAATTGCAATTGTTTCGTGATCTGAAATCTTGCAATCGGATTCCACATTTGAATAAACACCATCGAAATTGGAATACACGTGATCTATCAATGTCTTACTGTATCTCGAAATTCTTGTAAATTAATTCACAGTTTGCTGCAAATTGAAGAATTCTGTTTCAATTGATTCGAACCTTGATCACTGAGCCAATCAATATTAAAATCTCCAGTAATAATATTTAGTTTACCGAAACCGACGAAATTCTCCCACCAGTTTTCTAGAATTTCCAGAAATTGGCGGTCGCTTGAACTTGGACTGTGATAAACAACTCCATAAATTCCCATCTGCATGCCTCTTTCAACTGATATACCCAAGAACCAATTATTTCCAACTGCTTCGTTTGATTGAATGCTGAATTTAATTGATTCTGGAGCGTGGATTCTCAAAGTCAGCCACAACTTTTACATCTTTAATCGAAATTTCCTGATTTTGACTTTTCAAAAGGTCAATAAATACATCAGAGGAATATCGATCACTCATCCCAACTATTTTCAGTTTTGCTTTCCCGGGCTTGGATATAATAGCATTGTATTCAGTACCTAAATTGCTTTCAATGTTTCCTTTCACTGATTGAATATCCTCTCCTGCTGCACACTCAACAATAATCGAGCCATCTTTACCATTTTTAAAATGACTTATTTTATGTGTTCTTGGATCTAACCTACCCTTCAAAATCTTTCTCGTGTCATCACTCGTTTGCGAAGACTCGAAAGGTCAACTGAAGAGAGCGTCAACTGCGAGGAAAACCTCACAATCGCTGAGTGTGTACAATCGAGGAAGATGCGCGTGCAGCGGGAGTACAGAGCAACTGGAGAACAACGGCCCAAAATCAAGTATTCAGAAAATTTACAATTCGTTCGGTTATCTTCCAGAAACGGGATTTGTTTCATCAAGGCAAAGTAAAATGTGCGAATACAATTCTATCATGTGGTTAATCTAATTTGGGATAGAAGTGGATTTTCTTTCAATAGTAAAACCATCACTAGTTTATAATCATAATCTGCTTTCAATGCAGCATTCTATTTATTTTAACTTATTTCCCTTTTTAGCAATGTTTTATTTTTCGCTTTAAAATTGCATTATTTTAAAAAAAAATATTTCAAATTGTTTCCTGTATTCCTCAAGAAAATTACTTCCAACGAAAGTGAGCCTTGAAACATAAAACTGAAAGTTCCATGTTAGTTTTTTGTTGTTGTTGTGTGGTTAGCTCTTCAAATGTTTCTCACCCTAACGAAGCAAATATCACTAGCATGTGTATGTATGATAAAAATAAATTTGTCAGTCGCAAACTTAGCAAAAACATAAGCAAAGAATTATACTAAAGGACACGGCCATACCATAAGTACAGCTTAATGTATATTGTGCAGATTAGAACTATAATTATTTATCTCTCTCTCAAAAAAAGGATCACAATAAAAGCTCTTTTTCTTATTATTTTCCTTGAACAGGTTAAAATAGTACGCGTTTTCTCCTCATTCGAGAGATTGTTTTGGACCACCAAACAGCTGCGTTCACATTCTTTATTTATTTGTACATCTGGTCGACATACTTCTGTTTAGTTTGATTTAAATTTGATTTTATTTTAATGTCACTTTCTATCAGAGTTTGTTTGAGCAGATTGCGGCCCTTCATGGCCCTGTGTAGACAGAACACTATTTCAATTCAAATTGTTTGCTCCTAGCGAATACTGGATAGGAAAGGGAAATATTGATTGGTCTAGAAATTCTCTAAATAGCGCAGTAATAAGTCAGAACAGGAAGCGGAACTATTTTCATGAATGTGCGTGTGTATGTGTGTTGGAAGTTGTGGCTTCTGTCGTGTCGAGGAAACATTCTTCATGACATTTATGGAAGCAGCTCTGCTTGGCTGTGAGCAGACATTAATGTACTGTTATAAACAGTTGATAAATACTCAAACACGCAACGTGTTATCTTTTGCATTATGTGGCAGTACATCAGAAGCAACTTATTTTACTTTCTTAGATTCTTTTTTCTTGTTTTCCTTTTTCGTTTTGGTGCTTTCATCGCCGGACGACTTGTCAGATTTCTTTGTGTCCTTGGTTTTCTCTTCTGGGTGATCCTCATAGCTGGAATAAGGAGCAAAATAATGTACATTAGTAAGGTAATTCATTCGATTATTAGAAACAGACACTCACGCAAACAACTTCTTGATGTCACCCTTCAGAAGTGCCAGCAGCAGTGGTGTTCCAAGGCAAGCGGGCACCAGATAGAGCAGCGCAGGTTGGGCATGCTTGAACACATGCATCACGAAGATGGTTGCCAACAAACCGAAAAAGTACGCCGTGAATGTAGCATAAAAATATAGATTACTTTTCCGCTTCAGACTATTGTCAAAGCGCAGCAGAAGAGCGATGAATATTCCCGGAATCACAATATCTCCCAAACCGAGAACAGCAAAATTTGACGCCGATAATCCATTGGTAATAAGATCCTGGGGAAATACCAGTTTGATCGGAGCTTCGAAAGATTTAGCCACGGTGACCATCACGTTTGTTCCAAACACCCAAAATATGTCGTAGAAAAACAGTCCGCTTAGCAGAATACAACCGGTTACAATGTTGTTCAAATGCAGCAGTTCCACGCCATTTACAGCAAAGGCCAGCCCTAGTAAATTGTTGGCAATCCAGTGCTTTTGCATCAGGTACCAAATTCCTATGATCAACGAAATGATGAAGCAGACAACGTCGTGCGTAGTGAACTTGTAGTCGATCAAATAGGTCTTTTTGTCGCCCTTTACACCCTCCGTTGGACCTTGTATAAACGACAGGTGATACGGAATTTTCGGAATGGCCGCCGGAATCAGGGAGCTGATGACTGGACTTAACAGATGCGATAGCGCCATCACACCAAGGAAAAAGAAGTAGCCAGTCAGCAGGAAGTTGATGTTATCTTTAGAAAAAATCTTGAAAAACATGTACAATCCAAACAGTGCACAGGAAGCCATTATTGGAAACATCATTGCGTCCTTGGAGGTCATCGTGTCGGGTTTTTCACCTGTCTTCTGGAAAGTACTCTGTAAACAAAGTTTAAATAAGGACTACTGCTAATTTTCATTCCACAATTAATGCAAATAACATACCGTCTGTTCCTTATGGTGCTTAACAGAGCGTATCGAACCGAAGAAAATCGGCAACATGGCCATTGCCACTAACGTTCCGTACGCCAGGGCCATACCTTCCGGCGTGGAAGGAACTTTTGCAGTGCCATTAGTTGCTGCCGAGTTGGCGCTTTCAGTCAGATTTTCCTGCACTTGCTGAACTAGTTCCTCTACAACCTCGGACATCTCTGTTCGTCGAATCGAAGAAAAATTCAGAGATCTTCTTTACAAAATGAAACAGGACACGTCTTCAATTGCCTACAAGTGCTTAGTTATGTACAATTTGTTGAAAAACTTAATACGGCGGCAAAAAGATTGAAATAAAAGTTTATTTAACGTGAAAACACGAAAGACTCGCGTTTCGACGTTTTCTGACTGCGTGTCAATCGGATTTGCCAGCGATAACATTTTTGACATCTGTTATGTCAAACCAGTTGACTAAAGCGATCTAAATTACACCGAGGCAAATCGTCATTCGAAATCTATAAGAACGAATACGAAAAAGGGTTTAAAGTTTTTTCATTTTCATTGCCTCCATTGCTTCCCATGAGAGATTGCTACGAAATGTACAGCAATGTTTGAATTAATTCCATTCCGTCGAACATTCGACATAATTTTATGGAATTAGAATGGATTTTGATTCTGTGATGTACATCAACGAATAAAGCCAATGCTGAGGCCCACAAAACCATTATTTGATGTTGGATCAAGGGGCACATAACATTAGAGGTTATATTTCGCGATTTATTTCTATAACAGCAAACAAACAGATCTTGTCAGCTTGAAAACTAAGTTTTGATTTCGGTATTCGGTAATTCACAATGAAGATCAGGATTTACCGAAAATTTACAATAGAGATATGGAATAACCGATTTTCGGTACATGCATTCTATTTTACAGTAATTACAGGAGGAATACGAGTACTTCGTTGAAGTTTTCAGTTTTTACCAATATCCAAATTTTTCAGGCTGTATGTTTTTACTATCGGGATATCCGTATTACATCGACATTCTTATTTATGGCCGTTTGCGAAACGTTCGAAAGTATGTCAAATTCGTATCACCGTTTACGTTTGAATAAATCACACTTTCAAACATCGTACATGCATAATAAAAACGCCAATCAAACATCAAATCATCAGCTCTGATACAGCCTTAAGTTGTAATGAAAAATGTTCGATATCATTTGTTATTTGAGTTATTTCCAATGATTGTTAATGATTCGGCATCGCAGGTAGTTTTTCAGAAAGATATCAAAGAAGTAACGAATGTTACATAATAAATAAATATCGTACCCAATATTAATTTTATTAAAGTCGGTGAATACAATTTGGAAATTAAACTTCGTGCGAAGAAAAATTAATGCATTAAAAATAGTTGTCCGATCAATAGTATCTGCAAAAAATATGTTGCATTTTGCTTGAAATTTTATCATGTCTTCGATAATCTAGATATTGATTACATTGGAGAAATCATGTATTTAATATAAAATAAAGCATGCTTACCCATCGTGTATTTTCCATGAAGTAGCTTAGCAATATGGTAAAATTTAATGCATAAAAACTTGGAAATATATTCGAAATCTCGCCAGAAAGAAAACAACAATTTTACTATGCTTTCTAAATGTTTTACTCAAAAATGAAAAATATTTCATTGCAAATCACCTTTAGAATTGAAAAGAAAATAGTTGCAAATGGATTAAACTGTTTTCAATGTATTCGAACGGTTGATTCGCAGCATTAAACTGACGAATCCAAACCACGGCATTTCGTCTATTCGTCTGTTAAAGAGAATGGGAATTTTCATTCGACCAAATGATGCCCGAATACACGTATCGTTCAAAACTAAATTGGCAAACAATCTAGCGTTTCGCGGCTCTCAGACACTCAATATATGACGATTGGTAGAGCTTGGTTGGCAGCAGTCCAGTGACATAAACTTTCCAATCTTCGTCAAGTTGCTCGTTGATAGTGACATTTAGCAGCTCTGTCTCGGACTGGTTTAACACTTGCCCTTCTCGCACCGTATAATATTGTGGTCCCGGCAAGGATTTGTAATCGAGTTTCACGTAGGTTTCGTCGTCCATGATTATGCAGTTCAAATTTCCAGCAAGAATCGTATTGTACAGCTTTCGAGGTTTGGAGTTATTTCATCATGCTTTAGCATTTATTTGAAGAAATTTACTGATATTTCAATATTTTGTGGCTAACGAGTCGCGCTCGAATTCGTTCGAGTGAAAACAAGAATGGTTTATTCGTATTTGTTAGAAAGTATTTATTCATCGTATGGTCGATACGGCTGTATACAAGAGTGATTGACGTTTACCCCATTCATATACAGGGTAATTTTTGAAAAGTCGCCCCATAGTAAAGTTAGTCATAATCACGACAAAATAATGTCTTTTTTGTTCGAGCAAAAAACTGACATTTTTCACGAAACTGTATTGGGTTCGCACTTAGCAACGAAGGTGTGAACAAACCCGATATAAAAATCAGGTTGAAAACTAACTCGAATAACGTTGAAACTGTATCCGAAACTGTCTTCAAAAAAATGGTTTGACATAAGTTAGGGTGGAAACTGAGTACTAGTAACACATAATAAAGCTTAGATTACAAGAATATATCACAATTGTTGTATAACAAATGGCGTTTAAACTACATGAACAAAATGGCGTTATTGCCCGAAAATCTTGTGTTGAGAACACTGCTCTAGAACTTTGACCACCATCGATGCAAATATCATTCCCATATCTTAATAACGGGTGGTTTTGCAGTAGGTTTTTTTTCAATAAGGATTACTCGATTGTCTGAAAGTTGTTCTGACAGTGTAAAGTGACACTCAGTCTACTCAGTATTATTCGTCAAATTATCACGAATAGGTTTGTTTTTCTTTGCTGTGTCACTAACGTGACAGACGAAGGTCACTAACGTGACAGGGCCAGTAACGGCCCATCTTGCCTTTCATGAATAGGTTAACTCCAGAACAACGCATCCAAATCGTGGAAATTTATTTTCAAAATCAGTGTTTAACTAAAATTGTGTATAGAAAATTTTAGGAATTTTATTTTATGTTTATGTGGATAAACTAGCAACGATTGATACTTTGGAACCCAACATTAAAATTGTCATTGCTGAAAAACGCCCTCGTATACTTGAAGAAGTGGTCAAAACTTGGACCTCCAGAATGACCTTTGTGAAAAATAGTCTTGGCGGTCATATGCCCGAAATTATATTTAAATGTTAAATGCCAAGAATTTATCTACCAAATAATAATAAAACATGGCCATTTCAATTTTTTTTTTAAATTTCAAATCAGCAAGCTCTTAAAAAACATCTTTTTTTTATGGACATCCTATCGTTTTTTTTACCTTACATTTACAGCATATTAAGAAATAGAACATTGATCCGATAAATACAACTCAGTTTGTAAACCACGTACCCATGTTTTTAATTCTCGTTGCCATTTATAATATTTTTTTATGTTCACAGAAAAACTAAAAATGCGTTCATAAGAAAAGATGCCAGGTGAAAAATTCAAATATAGTGATAAAGTCGGACTAAATTCTTTATTAGGAATGGGACACAAAATTGGTTTAGCGAGCAAAACAAAAAAAAATCAATATTTTTAGTCTGAAAATATTGACAAATGTCGGCGAAAATCTCGATTTTCGGAAGTCTGTAATAAAACTATATCTGCGGCTTATTTAATGAATCTGCAGATCATTAGATCAAATTTTTCGGAGAAAGTGAAAGATGGGTCAATAAATGTTGCTTGTGATGTGAAAACCCACTATAGGTAGTATATGAATAGAACCTGAAACAAAATTATTAACTTTGCACATATGCGGTGCACTGTTTCTTCAGTTCGCTGTTGTATTGGACAGATTGGGTAAGATTCGAGTCCTTCCTCTGAGGGGAACTTTTTCGCAAATTTCATTTAGACTCGTTCAATCTTTTGTCTTCTTGTTATAGGTTTTGATTGAGCATGAAGCTAAAATGATGAAGACTTTTTACGCAATAAAAAAAAAAGAATTAAACCAACCAGTACCAACCATGAAATTTTAGGTTCTGCATCGGAGTTTTTCTTTTAGGTTCTATGTTAGGCAATGACAATTTCACATATGTTCGAATGACAATTTCACATATGTTTTTTATTCCAATTATTGAGCGTGGACACCTGGTTCGCATCATTCAATTCAGCAGTTTCAATAAATTATTGTTGATTATTTGTTCTACTAGCTATAGTTTAACTTCATTACTCTTCTAAGTGTGCCAGCATTGCATAACGTGAACCATTGATCAGTTAGAGTTACGAGTGTTTGCAGCATATATTTTCGAGGAAGGTCGATTTCGGAAAATCGTTCCCATTAGGACGCTAGTTAGACATATTTTATTGTTTATTCCGAAACGAATTTCCGAAAACGGTCTTATATTCTTCACACATTACTCCGCATCTTGGGGTTCTCCATACAAATTATGAGTTTCCTAGGATCGGTGTCGTTAACTGTTATTAAATATTGTGGTTTGTAAATAGCATAGTTTTTGCGTTCTTTGTGTTTATTTCGAGAAGATATTACGAATATTATTGTTGAGAGAAAATGAGATTTTTTGTTTTACTGGCATACTACTACGATTGTTCTGTGTTATAATCATTCGTTTCTAGGCTGTATTGCGTGATATTCAGCATTACTTTTAGTATCATCTCCTATACGTTGGCTTGAATTATATTCGGTTGCAGATCAAAAAGGCACTCTAATTACTTATTTCATCAAGTGTTCTCCAAAGTCAGTGTGTTGTATTCGATTGAACAAGTTGCCCTAACTATCTATCGTTTTCTAATACTTACTGATGAGTGATTATAACCTAGTAATTATTGTTTTCATCTTGACTGAATGATTGCGCAAATGCAAAACTATTTTACTTGGGTTGCACTGGGTTTCCACTGTTGTAATTTATGGTTGGTGTGCGTGACCATGAGTGTTCAATTAAAATGTGTTCTAGGGACATTCACTTTTATTTCTACAATTCGATTTAGGGATATGTCAGTAATCTACTTTGCTATAAACACGGTAATTTCTGTGGGCTTCAATAGTCCCGTTACAGTAGTCTTGTGCGTGCACGGAAAGAACAGATATGTAATCCTAAGTGGCCTAATTGAAATTGTAGCATAATTCAGTTCAATGGAATAGCTTGACAATTTTTCGAATTGACTATAGGAAAATAGGGACGTGATTTATCAACCATTGGGGGCGGTCATAATATTTGTTTTTCTTATAGATGATCATCGAACACAATTGATGATTAATTAACTGAACCGAAGTGCTCAAAAAATAAAATCAAACGTACTTTGTGAAACTGATGTAAATAATGCTCCAGTCAAATTTTCCTGCGAACGCAAATACTCGGGTACTTCGAAACGAAACCTGGAACCTCCATTTGATCACATCAGATTTAAATGTGGGCTTTCTTCATAGGAAGCATTTTTCTCTGCTTTTACATACCAAAAACTATCAACTGAAGCTACATCTGTTTGGTTATAGTCGTTTATAGATGGAATAAATATTGAAATAGTGTTTCAATCTGTTTTTTTTTATTTCAGGAAACTATACTGTTTTACGTATTATTATACAACACCATTTTCCCATTCATTGATTTCAGTTCATTTTCGTATAGATGCTGTTGTGAAAAGTTGGACTTTCAACCTTCTCTTAAACTAACGAAACACTTGTTTCTATTATTTATTCAAAACTGGAACTGTCTCATCATTTTTCAAATGAAGTGTAGGCCCTGTATCCCCGTGCCACAATGAATCCCCTAGTGAAACTTGTGTCTACGTCCGATGCAAAGGTTTGTAGTATACAATTGTTATATGCAATTAATTAACATTGAATTTATCGATATTTATGTTACCTAGTTCATCACAGATGCTTATCATTGTTTTTCCTATAAACTAAATTTTGCTCGAATTTACAGTTTACAGCACTTTGCGCCCATTCAAAACGAACGTGATACTTAACCCTATTAAGACATTTCAGTAAGTCAGTCGCCCATGGGCAGCGAGGAATTGGGGAGAAGGTGCATCGTGCGTGTCGTGTTTTGCCACCGAACCAGCTCAAGTGTGACTGTGTCAAAATTCCCGTCAGCCGATTCAACTGCTACCGTACTCCTTTTCCTCCAAACTTCACGACACACTGTAGGACACCAGTGGATCGAAATTGAGCAGATCCTTCTCACTGGTGGCATTCTTGTAACCCCAAGATTTCATGGCGGATACACAACTGTCCTGTATGATTTTCACCTAAGACGGGAGAGGTAAAGATAAAAAAAAAACAGATGTAAAGAGCAGCGCGCACCATGCAAACAGACAACACCAACCTCTTCATATGTGAGATCCTTGGTCCAGTGGAATGGTGCCGATTTGGAGTCCCGAAATGTGGAACTAACGCCGCCAATATCCAGCTTGGTGTGGGTGTCCAGAAATGCTTCGACGGCCGGATCGAACGGTAGTCCGTAGAATTTTAGAATTTCTTTGGTCATCTGATAGGGGTTCAACGATAGGTCTTCATAGCGGATAGCCCTGTAATAAAGGTAGGAATTTGAATTAGTATGTGCTCTATCCAAGCAATTATCAACAAGTGAAATTTTCAAAGCTATGCTGGTTAACGAAAAGAAAATCGATACGCCCCTGTGTATTGCCGTTCATCCCCAAACATAAGGGCAAAGTCATGTTTTGACACGATTTGTCAAGCTGCCCCTACTCCAAATCGAGGGGCGCTGGTCTTACAAGCCAATTGTCGTATGTTCGAGCCTCGACCTGAAACGGTTCTTGGTATCGGTAGGACCGTAGTGCTAGCCATACAATGATTCTATACGCTAATAATCGGCTGGGAAGTTATTATTATCGTTTATTTATACCCGGTTTCAGCTGCGAAGTCTGCTGAAACAGAAATACCAAATTCCACAAAAGGAATGTAATGCCATGGATTTTTTTTCCAGTTTGGCCATCTCCGAGCAAATTAAGTGGTAAGAAAAAAAAATGGATTTTATCGGTTACGTCACTTATACTATTATATCTCCTGAACCAGAAGTTACAGCCATTTGATCTTCTAACCTGATCAATGACTCAATAGTAGCTTTCAAACGAACTTAAGCTTGTTGAAATCGATTGAGCCATCTCCGAGATATTGAAGCGGTAAGAAAAGTGCGCACACACAGACATTTTCCGACCTCGTCGAACTGAGTCGAATGGTATACAACACTAGAGATCTCCGCATCTCCTGTCGATTTTTCTAGCAATTCTATTACTTTTCTGTAAAGAAAGGTAAAAGAATCACCCCTATTCTGTATTTCGACCGAATATAAAAATTTGCATTCTCTAATTCGATCGAGTAATGCTTTTGTATGGAAAACTCGAGTCGATCGAGCTACCGAATGCCAAATTTTGAATTCGATCGAAACAATCCGATTCGAACGAAATACAGAATCGGGGTGAATGTCTCCAGAACGTTTTTGGGAAATGCATAAAATATTCGCCCTTATTCTGAATAACGACGTATTCATTTTTCGATCGAATATGGCTCGATCGAATCCTAGCTACCTTTGATTTTGCTGACGTTATCTATCTTCTATATATATATATATAAAAATGGATGTAAGTTTGTATGTTTGTAACGCGATAACTTCGGAACTACAGAACGGATTGCCACCAAACTTGGCACAGATACTTCTTGCATTTCAGAGATGGTTTAGGGAGTATATTTATATGGGAGGGAGCGTAGCAAGAGTTATTAACAAGGGGGGGGGGGGGGGGTCATGAAAAAAATCACATAACTTGACAAGAATCGATACGTTTTGAAGACCGTGGAAACATTTTGCATACCTTAGATGACTATACGGGGGGTGGATGTAGCAAGTGCCTTTAAAAAGGGGGGTGTAATGTTTGTAATGGCATAGCTCCGGAACTACTGAACGGATTGCTGTCAAACTTGGCACATGTACTTCTTGCTCTTCAGAGATGATTATTCTCAGGGGGGAGAGTGTGTAGCAAGTGTATGTTAAAGGGGGAGGGGATCAGTAAAGAAATTTATATAATTTGAAGAGAATCGACATTTAGACTAGAAGAAGGGATTTTTGAAAATAAATTTTCATCTCCCATTTTATGTAAAACGAGAGAGTGGTAAGTCATAGTAGATAGTATTGCTGTTGTTAATTTGAATGCAACGCAATTTTTTTAAATAATTTTAAAGGATCTGGTTCCATTTTGCCGGGAAATTAAAAGAACTAAGGGAAAATAATCTTTATCTGCATATGAACGCGTGTGTATTTAAGTCTCAGCATAATTACGAAACAACTAAACGAATCGCCACCAAGTTTGGCACATGTACCAAAGGTGGGAATCGATATTTTTTGAAAAGCACAGATACTTCCTACACTGCTCAGGGTTATCATGGAGGAGATCCGTAAAAAGTTCACTGACAAAAAGTAAGTTAAATCAAAATAGATTATAAGGTAATTTTAAGGGTGAGAGAGTGTAGCAAGTGCCCCGAACATGGAAAGTGTAAGGGAAAATCGATCGGGTTTTACGAAAAATTGGTACTTTCTAGCAACTGAGCGAAGTTCAAAAAGATAATCACAAGAGGGAGGGGGAATAAGTATTCTCAACATTGATCTGAATTGACGAAATCATACAATCAATGTGCATTTTTAATGTAAATTAAGAAAACTGTCGACCGAAGGTGATGGAAATAAGTTTACAACAACATTTGTATGAACTGAATCATTATTCTAAAGGTTTTCCTCCCCGGTGAACGACTAAAATGGTTAAACCCGGGACAAAATGAATGATATAAAAAAAGTTATTCTATAGTACGAATGTAGTTTTGATGTTAAACAGCCTTTCGTCATAAAATAATAAATGTCAGATGGAAAGTTTTGAGCAAATAATGATATCATAAAAATTTTTATAAAGAGAAGGGAGTAGCAAGTGTTCATAGCCATGGAAGCCAAAGGTATTGTAGACAGAATGTGAAGAGGAAGTACGGAAGTACGTTACAAGCTCGGAGATTACTAAGAAGGTATTTATAGAGAGAAAGGTGTTTTAAATGTTTCTAACCAAACACTGATCCAATTTGTCGAGAATACCATGAAAATTATGATTATTGTGAGATCTGAGATGGGAGGCTGATCATTCACAATCTGAACATGAACGGAGTATTGTTCAATCGGGTGTCCGTCTAAGTTATGTTTCACTACAATCAGAGTATTTCACTAAGCAGGACAACTTCGAGATTTTTTTTCGGCCTTCCCTTCACGAAACATTTCCGAGCAACGCCGGGTAATTCAGCTATGAATACAAATGAAATATGATCGTATAATCGATACGACGTAATTCAGAATAAGGGCGATTGACTGCTTGATTATGGATGGTGAAACAAAGATCAAAGTAGGCATCAAGCATATTCCTGGTATTGAGTTTTATACCGCGTTACCACGTGGCAAAGCTGACGTTCATTTCAAGGTAAAAAAATTGTCAAAGTTATATGAAAGCAGGTTTTTCGTAGCTGTGATTTGAAAAATAAAATCATAGATAAAGTTCAATAAGTTCAATAGTTGGAAAAAAATGGTTACTATAATTTATTCAAAAGCATTCTAGTTCTGTGTTGCTTAGGCCCGATTTGGCGTCTTGCCATTATGGTAAAGTAATTCAGGAGTGATATGCAGGAAATAATATCAACATTGAATAAAAAAAACTTGAGTAGAGAGCACAAATAAACTGCTCAGGAGGTGGATAAACAATGAGAAAAGAGCAAATTTTGTTTTTTTTCAGCAAACACGTGAGAAAAAAAAGTGTTGAAAAATTTTCGTGTTTCCAATTTGAGTCAAAGAAATGACAAAAAAATTGTGAATTACTACAAATTGTTGCTATTATAAATTGAAAAAATGAAAAATAGTACGAAAGCCCCATTCCATCGGTACTTAATCGTCGCACAAAATGCTTTTAGTTTTCGTGTCAAAATTCGAAAAAAAAGTCCAACACACGGACCAAGCTTATAGACTCTGTTCGCCTTAGTTTGTATTTATCTTGCATCAAACGAAATTAGATCAACTGCCCAAATGTATATAGTTATATTTATAGTGCTTACTAGTGCTCGGGATCTCGGTATTCAACCGTTTTATACCAAGAACCTGGTTCTTATACTGGGTTCGCTCCCACCCCGATGGTAAGTAAAAACCCCCATTCAGTTTCGTTGAATTTTGTTTGTTTGAAGTAACTACACTGGGTCAGTTTGCGGTTTCTCATGCGAAAACGACATAATACTGAATTTTACTCAAACACATACACAGAAAGAAACAATGAAATTTACACGACATGTAAATCAATAGTAACATGGAATAGACAGGAGTCGAATCGAAATTTTGATTGAAAACTTTCATAGGTACAAAACTAAATCGGATTGCATTGAATTTTCAATGAATATAACCGTATATTTCAATTAACGCTTAGTTTGCGATTAAATTATATTGAAACCTACAGAATTGTAAAGTAACTTTATGTTTAATTACCTGCCCCAAATATGTGCATGAAAATTGATGTAAATTTACAAAATATTTTTATCTGTGTATGACCCTTAAGGAACGGGTAATTTTTTTCCTATTCTTAGAGTGAAACATTTCAAGAATGTTTTATCAAAATCTGTTGGAAAAAACTCTGGAAGTTATGTGCCTTTACCTTTATTTTTGCCTTCTATATAGTCACCGAAAATTCGTTAAATTTTGTTGTTTTATTGATTCTTTATCATTATCTCTTCATACTACGAAGAGGCAAGAGCTCGGTGCACAGACCGCACATTTTACCTCATAACTCCGAAACCGGAAGACAGATCCAAATAAAATTCAGAAATTTAGTATGGGACTTAAAGAGCTTTTTTTTTAATCTGAGCTTGTGATAATCGGTTTAGACATCTTCAACAAAAATCGATGCACTTATTTTCACCATTTTTGCACATTTTACTCTATAACTCCGGAACTGGAAGTCAAATCCAAATGAAATTCAGGAATTTAGTATGGGACCTGAAGAGTTTGTGAAAATCGGTTCAGCCATCTCCGAGAAAGGCAAAAAGGGTGCAAAGGGTCTAGAATTTGAAAAGTCTGCTATGTTGTTTTTTTTCTCGCTAGAAATGTTTCATTCTAGTACCGACCAAAGTCCATTCGAAGCAGATTATGAAACTGTTTTGCTTTTTGTTTTCAGATGATTCGTTTCCGGGAAATGATGACACAAACCAACAACTCGGACGAGTTTGAGCAGCTGTTTCCTGAGCCGCCATATTGAAAAAAAAAATTAAAAAATGATATAGTTTAATATATCTACTTTTATGTGAAAGAAGTTTATTTCTGAAAAATTTTAAAACAATAATCGGAATTGAAACGGAACACGTTTTTGGACTAACCGTGCCTTAGTCCGAAAGTAATAAATGTGTTAGAATGCTTCTGATGAACAACAGTTGCTTCATGATCGTAGTAGGCATACAATAAGGCACTCAGTTGGTCAAATGAAATTATCTTCCACATAACAAGGAATGAGAGATGTTGAAACCAGTTATGTAGACTAGAAATGTGTGGACTATCGCTTATCAGTAGCTATACATATAAACCAGCGTGTACAACGATTATTGTTAGAAACGATAATGCATTTAATCACTTTTTGAAACTCGTTTTATGATTTTGAATAACTACTGAGTTTATGAATTCATATGCAACAAGCGGTACAATTACTTTTGTTGCAATATTAGTCCCTTTATATCATGCAATTCACCTTACATACATGTTCAATAATCATTAGCGTAGCATTGCATAGATAACGTACCCACGCATCTATTTATGTTGGAAATTTTCAATCAAAACTACACGCTCATTCAATGTTACTCTCAAGTGAGTAATTTGTACTGACTTTTGCTTATTTAGTTCAAATGTCGAAAAATGAGTAATATTGATGTAGAAGAGTGAGTAACTTCTTCTCAGTTCCTGAATTGACAACAAGTTTTACTCACAGTGCTTTGAAAACGTTGGGTGAAAACTTACGTTTACTGATTTTTGTATATCTATTGAAAGGAAATTTGAAGGAAAATGGAGCGGGTTAGAGCCGCGGTAAAAGAAGACGTCTATCGAAAATTAAAAGGTAATATTGTTATACCTCCTAATAAGAAAAATTTGCGCAGCTGTTTTCATAATTGAAGGTTTTCGCTGCCACATTCGTGCAACCTTTGTTCCGGGATACGTGAAGGAGTTAAAAGCTCATTTTCAACAAATTCATAAACTAAATACGATCAAAAATGAAATACTGCCGTTCAAATGTTCGGAATGTGGAATTGTTTTGCATATAAAAAAAACTCAAATCAGTTGGAAAACGATAGCGAAGACATTTCTGATGTAAAAAGTGTTGTCGCTTCCAGTATCGGCACATCGACAAGACGTGAAACGGATCCGGAGAAGTTGCATTGTTTTTAATTTACACGCAGTTTTGTTTAAAGCAAAGAATTCCATAATTAATAATATTTTGTGAATTTACATAAATTTTAATGCACATGTTTGGAGCAGGAAATTGAATGGAAAGTTACTGTACAGTTCTAAACGGTTTTCTTTAAACATACAGTCTTGTTCATTGGAAAATCTGTGCAATCCAATTGAATTATACATCGATCATGGTTTTAAATCAAATTTTCAATTCAACTTATGTCTATTTCATCATACTATTAATTTACATGTCGTGTGAATTTAATCATTTTTTTTCTGTGTAGAGTAGCTCCACTTTTAACGAAAGTGAGTGAAATTGTACTCATTTTAGAGTAACATTGAACGAGCGTGTAGTAACTTATGACGTTTCTTGTGTTTTCTCTGGTACCTTAAACGACTTTCTAAGTATAGCTCGATTGTAGAAGCACCAAACGCAATACTCTTTAACTTTTATACACTCAAAATAATAATGATAGTTACGTGAAAAGTCATGTGAATATTTTCCACCCTACTTTTCACGTAGGTTTCAATGGACTGGCATTTAATAGCTGTTTAATGCACAATCCAGTAAAAGCTACGTGTTTCATAGGTAAAATGTAATGTACTGTTCATATCACATTTACCTATCAAATTTAGATACAAGAGAATTACTATTTTATATATTGGTTGAAGTCAAAAGGGAGATATTTCAGATTTTTATATAAATCTTTAATTTATATAACATACCATGAAAAATAAAACATTTATTTCAGAAAATTAGCATAGAAAAATGTCAATGACTGAAAATAAAAAGCAACTAATAATGTCGTGGGATCTCGAATCGACAAGCCTTCAGAAATCGTTTTTGTTATCACCGCCATCCAACCGAAGCCGAAGTCGAGATCCGAGAACTCCCACAACACTACCGATGCAGGTTGAGGTCGCATTACATAGGTCCACTGTCTCTAGCTCCATACCGATTTTGAACTCTTTTTTCAGTGGACCTGTTTGAAGCATTCGGCAGGCACACTTCCGGACTCACTCAGGCACTCGGTCCTGTCGAACACATGGAAACATTCATACAGGAATGGTGCGGTTGATGTTGTAAAAAAATATAATTAAATAACATTTCTCGCTGATATTTACACTACTTACACAATTCGCCATTTTAAAAATCGAGTTTTTCACACCGGACATTCACGTAGATTGTTTGACGTTTGGTCAATTCTCGTAAACTTTATGTGGTGACTCTATTCATCGGATTCCGATCGAATGTCCCAGTTAAATTAATGTACAACACGTTTCTACAGCGACGTGAAAATTGGAAACGTTGACGCAAATTTTTATCTTATCCCTGGAGCTAATAAATTGAACAGGTATAGAATATCTCTGTCTAGATAATGGTCACATTATATGACATTCAATTTATAAGCTGAGATAGATAAAGGGTATGGTAAATTTAGCTTAAGGTAGCGCTTCGCCGTGGTCAGGTCGAAGCAAGACAACTCACTGCTTCCTCTTGCTTTGTCGCCGAAATTTCACCCTAAATTGCAAATTTCTAAAATACTAACCCGATTCACGAAAAATCAAAAACATACGATTGTAGGTAAATGATTTTACTATGCATTTGGCGAAAAATATCAGTTAGAAAGCTTTTCTTTCGCGAGATTTCGTGCGAGTTTTGTTAAAATTTGGTTTTCTTTTTTTCCTTTTTCTCGCTGTAAACAACTCGCATATGTAGGGATGTGCTACGTTTTCAACAAAGCGTCAAAGCTAGTAGCGATGAAAATCATTACTGATTTCTGGTTCTACTGAAACATGAATAGAAATTATTTTACAAACTAGTAACACTTACTTACTTACATTACTACCGCATGTAGCATTTTGCACACCCCAATGCATGCGTTGACATTGTGTGCGTGCGAAAGAATAAGGAAAAACTCATTTATTTTTATAACTCGCACGAAATCTTTCGATAAAAATGTTTATCAGGCACAATTTATATACGAATCGATAGAAAAATTAATTATCTAGAATCGTATGTTCTTGGAATTTCCGTTTTCTTCCCCGTTTTCTCACAATTTTGGGTAAAGTGCGTGAAACCCCGGGATAGGCAGCGAACTCCCGTGACCACGGCGAAGCGCTACCTTAACTGGAATAATCTTATCGAACACACAAGTATAAAATATACCTTATTACGGCAAGACATGGCTCTAGAGTAATCTAAACAAGGTGTTACTATTTAAAAATGATTTAACTAGTAATATCAAAGGTTTCATTATTCGAAGAAACAGCCCCCATTCGACAATATCTTCTTCTCGAATATTTCCTTTTCCATTTCCATCATGGTGTGATTATCAACCTGTTCAGTTAACCTTCCGCGAAATTATAGCTAATTCATCGCTGATAATTGCCATAAAACCGTAATTTTCCCATTCATTAGGTAGATGCATTGACGAACAACCAATGCACGGGGAATACTGATCGGGTCGGCACTGAACTGAGATGTTGAGGTAAAAAAAAATAAACGTCGAAAACATTTGTGATTTAACGAATCCAAGAAATTAGGCTTCGTGTTTTCGAAATTAAATTCGGAATCCGGTTATAAATGTGCTCGAAATTATAAAAAAAAAAAACAAATAGTTCTAGTCGTTCTGAAAACATATTTTTTAAAGGAATTCGTGCATTAAAGCAATGCAATTTGATTTCATGGTTCGTTCACTAAAAATATTCATTGTTATTAAAAAAAGTTATTAACAATTGAAGGTTCAATAAAAGGGTCTAAAAATGACCGTAGTTTTGTTTTTTCTCGGTGGAAATTTTTCATGCTAGTTCCGACTAGTAATGTAGAAGATACTCGATCAAAAAGTAATCGGATTTCAATAGAATTATTATATCCCGTGATGGTATCGATAGTTATTAGATGTATTATGTACCTATTCAAATGCTTATAATTTAAGCCATATGTAAGAAAATTCAATCATGACGTTACTTATCCTTCAGATAAACTAATCGAACAAGCATAACGTGGAAAGTGTCGGTGTCAAAAACCAGATTTAGCCACTGAAATCACTATGATTTTTTTTCTTATTTCTGCTTATTCGCCTTGCTCCACATTGAAAATCGATTCACATTTCTTAAAAAAATAAACTTATATTTAAAAAAATAGCGGAAAACACTACAGAAAAGTTTATTCCTCTGTTCCATATTTCATCTCAATGGATTTTTAACCATCCCATCTTTGGTTCTATACTCATCCTACTAAATAGCAGCTTCGATAGCGATCAAAACAAAATAATGCACTATTACACTCTCAGATCCAAAATATTGGAGTTTTTCTTAAAAGGGTAGAATGCCAAATATGAGACAAAACACGATATTTTTAGAACCAGTTTGGAATCAATTCGACCTTGAAAAATTATTGGGTCGTTTTCGTTTCCTTTCGTTTTACATTCAAAATTTTACTGCAACGTTAACCTGGATCGGCCCTTTTCAAAATATAAAAATATCGGATGCACAACCGATGAAACACAAACTCACTTAACAGCGTTATGTTGACATATATCGGAATGAAATCAAACATCAAAAATATAATTAAACTAATGTTACGTATACCAAAAAACACTTGCTGATAGTAATCTAAAGAAGAAAAGAATTCTCCATTGCATTGCATCATGAGAAAACCTGGCAACCTTGCGGTACGAAATGATGATGAAAACAAAGCGCAATCAAGTGAATTGAAGACAAACACGAGAAAAGATCCTAAGTGCAAATGACAGTTTCTCTTTGTTTACTTTCTCTTTCGAGTATTACGGTCCAATCAGCAATCTTCCCATCTAACACTTCACATAGGATTATAGCAAAAACCATCAACTTTCGATATGCACTGTAGAATTTGTTGGAAATTACTGGAATTTGCCGTAATAATTGAAAGAGAAAGTAAACCAAGAGAAACTGTCACTTGCACTTGGGACCTTTTCTAATGTTCATCGAGAATTAAGTGCAAACTTTCGTTTCATATTTTAGATGATTTTTATTGTCTAGCGGGTAATTTTAGAAGTTTTCAATCGCTGATTAAACAACTGAAAAGTGGGCATTGCTAATTATAAAGCCATCCAACATTGAATAGTGGTGTAATTATGTGAAATAGGGATCATGTTTTGAGATGAATCAATTAGTAAATATTCAGGCAAATGACGAACTGTAAAACTTGTGATGAAAATATTTCTTAAATTGGAAAGTGGATATAATATATTTTTTTAAATAACTTTTTTTCCTAGAAATGTCCAAACTTAACTGATTTTGCAAAAATTACTCCTACAACACTTTTTTGTAGGATTTGTCAGTTTTCGACTACAGCCATTTGAAACAATTTGTTAAAAAAAGTTTGACCCTTTTGAAAAGATCATTTTTGGAAAGTATGAAAAGTGTTTTTTTTTGTGACGAGGTCTTCATGTATCGCAAGTTTCATTAAAATCTGAGAGTGTGCTACAAACATTAGAGTTAGCGCGAATTTCATCAAAAGCAAATTAACTCTCAATACTTTTACATAAAATCTACACTGTATCAGTCTCTAATAAAGAATAGTACCTATATAATATATAAACATTTAAGATACCCATAGTTTTTTTTAATCCCCGCTCGAAATGAAGGAATGAAAAACCCCGTTTACAGGAAAAGCTCACCTTAAGACACTGGGCCGTATGAATAAAATGTAGTAAAGTCTGTTGTTTATAGTATCTTCTCAAAAACATAGTCCACAGAGTATAACGTGGTTTGGTATGAATAAAAAACAAGTTCGGACATGTATTTAATGCTACTTCCGAATTTAAGCATTTACTGCATACCGTATCGACACAGAGCCGGAAAAGCTGGCATAAGCATGCACAAAGCAAGAAACGTACTTACATCTGTAAAAATGACACTTTTTTAATTTCTGTACTTCACTTTATCAGCAAACACACGAGTGGCAACCTCTAGAGCTACCTACCGAAAACTTGTAGTAAAGACTACAGTTTGTAGCATGTTTTGACAGGAACGTGATCCACACGTAGCATTTACTACCGAAATTCAAGCATGCTACGTTTTATTTATACGGCCCACTATGTCTAAAAGTCATTGTGCTTGATTTGAGCATGGTTAGTTTCGAAAACGTAAAACAAAACTAAATTGAGAGCTTGTGCTACTGATATTTAATTTTATTGAAAAAATAACGTTTTCGTTCGGCACGTCAGCAAAGACATGGCATTTCGGTGCCAATTAATAAGTGTTTTGCAAATAGCATTAACTTTACGTCTGCTTAGCGGTTCAAGTTGAACTGTTTAAGTTTGCATTAAGCAGTTCAATTTGAACTGCTCTGCACTGACGAGTCTAAGACGAAACGTAAAGAAAAGTTGAAAAAATAGTCAAACTGCCTAGAATGAAATGAAAAATGATCGTGTGAAATACTGTTAAAAATATCCATTAATAATTGATACATTAACAATTATCGATTCTCCAACCCTGTGTGATGTTAATAAAAACGTTCGATATATGTTATGCCAATACTAATTGGAATTATTATTACATAAAACATGTTCACGTCAAGCATTTAGTAAAACATGACGACCATCGGTGCATCACAATTAGTACTTTCTTCAAATGGTAACCCGGAATGGTACCTCTGGTTTCTCAACGAGCAGCTAGCTATACGATGTGTATCTGTGCGTGTGAAAACTAGTCGTAAAAAGCCAGGAAAGACTTCTTTCCACCCCTTCGAAGCTGCCAAGCCGGGGCCAACCTCGCTGGAACAGCACTTAGTAAACCAGTGAAACAAGGTGAAGAGCGGAAACGGTGAGCAAAATAAAATAGTTTCCGAACTTTTTTTGTTGCTGGCTGGCTTAAGCCGTATAAGGTTGCAAACAACGGCAATGCCAATTTGGAGAGATTGTTGAGCGGATAGATACTACCTTTCACTTTCGCATGGACATCGCAGTCCCATGCGTGTCAAGAATTGATTAATAGCAAACGGCCTGGCTCTCTGCAGTGCGACTGCGAGTTGAGTTAGTATGCGGTCAACGGAATCAACGTTGAATTGATTTGGCAAAATACGTTCAGTCACTAACGTCGGAATGACTGTATTAGCATGTAGTTATAGTGCCATTTTGGGAAGCCGACTGAAGTGAAATGAGACTCGCATGCCAGTGCATTTTTTCGGTTACATGCCGTGGTGTGACAGTAGGTATATTTTCTCAATCACACGTTTCTGAAGTCATACCTTCCATCGTGTGAGAAACACATGAGCCGATAAGCTTGTTTAATTCGGTTAGTGAGGTTTTAACCTATTATGTTCAAGCCTTTCTGGTTAGAAAACTATCTGACGTTTTGAGCGATGTTGGGAATTGGACCGAAGTAGGCTGTAAGAAAGGCGCGATCACACTATGGTCCTCCTCAGTGAGAAAAGCCTTGGCTACTAATATAAAAGTATGTTCAGTAAACTTAAAATTTTATCTGGAAAATGTAAAATAGAACTAAAATTAATGACGTTTCCAGTTCGTGTTCGCATCTCATCCGACACAGTCGAAAATTGCTTACGGTCGAGATGACAGAAACAATGACAATACAGTGTAGTGAACAATAGAGTATACAAAATGGGTAAATACGATTTACAAAAGCCTAAAAGGCGTACAACACCAAATACAATTTGTATTGATTTCAAACGCTGCAAAGTTAGACCAGCAGCAAACGAAATTGAAATCTTACTTAAACAACGAATACATCTAGACGTTAATGATGTAAGTGAGATTCAATTTAACAAGGCGTCTAACAGTGAGGTGCACAGTGTCGAGTATGAAAATGATAAATACAAAATCCCTGTGTACTTGGTAGACGAAACCATAGAAGTACGTGTACATGACCATCCTCCGTAGGCCAGTGATAATTTCGTTCGCGAAAATATATCGCAGTACGGAAAAATTCTTATCATCGAAAGGGAACTATGGCGGAGTTTTCATCCCGGTTATCGGAATGGCGTGTGAGTGTTACTTATACGAGTCGATTCCATCTTATGTAATTTGTGATTAGGGCGGAAGCTATCCTTGTAAATCGCTGGTTACCTATGAGAATCAGCTGATTACATGTCAGTACGGAAAACCCTGCACTGAAACTGCGAAAAGAATATCTTCAACCAAAGACAAGGACAACCGTTCAGCTACGGCAACTAAACGCTTTCAGCATCAAACCAGTAAACAACTGCAATCGATGTACAACAAGGCGCATCTACAGCAACTAGCAATGACGCCAAGACTGCGAATTATAAGAAAAACGAAAGAAAACTGGAATCACCCACAACACCGACTATGAAGCAGCAGTGGATGATAAGATCAACCACGGACAAAGTGCCATCGCTAGATGGAAATGGGAGCTCCTTTTCCCCAAGGAAAAGGTTGACAACGAGATCTAATAGTGAAAAAATATTTGAGCCTAACCAAAATATGGCAGAAAAATGACTTTTCCGTTTTTAAATTTTAATACAGTGGTTTAGCGAAAATTGCACCGCAACCGTTCGTTTTTGCCAATTGCCCTAGATCAGTGCTACACTTGTTCTACGCCAAAACCACTGGTATAGAACTCATCAAAAGTTCGGTATAGCTTTGTTCACTGGAAGCGTTTGTTTTTAGTCAAAAGCTACAGTTTATGTTGTCATCATTTTCGTACGTTTATTCATGTCTTGGTGTACTGCCCATACTGGCATATCAGTCCCATATTGAAAATCGACAAGGTGAGAAAAAGATGAATACATATTTCGGCAATAATTCGCTTCTTTCCGTTGCTGTGATGATTGATCGGTGATACTATTGAGTCACATACATAGATTACATCATGAATTTTTCATGTTGAATAAAATATTGCATTTTTTGTCATTCGTTTATATAAAGTCTGTTATGCAACACAGAAAAACAAGTATGAATTTTACAGATAACATAATTCTACAAACGATACAATTCATAACTACTTAACTTGTCAAGTGATGCAATATTTCATTTGTACAGAATTTTACTGATTCCGAGTGTAATTTGCACTCAGCTACCAAGAGCCGATTCGATTACAAGCCATGTAATTCGATTACAAGCCATGTAATTTTCAAATAACACAATTTTACATGTTCTTGAATATAAGTTTGTTTGGAATATGACGCTCCATTTATGTGCATCCTATTAGATGAAAAATCACAAGATTTTTTCGAACTGTGAACAAGATGGGACCCATATGCGAGTATTTTTGGTAATGAGCGAAAAGATACTCGCATACCGGTCCCATCATAGCATGCTATGCTTTTTTTGCACGTGACAAAATCTTATGTTTGATTTTCCTTTCGTGAGAAACTTTTAATCATTCGATATTAATAAGTTTGTGATATCGTGCCAGGTCATGATGCAATTAAATTGTATGGTGAAGACTCTTCCACGGAAAACAGCTCAAGCAGTTTCAAATAAAGGAGAATGTAGAACGGAAGCATATATGCTTTCATATTTTTCATTAGCACTGTTCGACATTAGAACACTGCTCATACTCGCATATCAGTTCCATATGGGTTCTGGCCATTTTTTCTTTCAGAAACCGCAAAAATAATTTGGGGTTAGTTCAGTAAAAATTTGAATCTCATCTGTTCAATTCTCGGTAGGTGATTTTTCTGGCAAAAATAACGTTTCAAAACAGCGATACCTCAAGATACTACTGTCAACAATTGTTCATTTGCACTGATATATCAGTAGAACGTCAAAAAATGAAATAATACCGAGAAAAATTTGATGTGTGATACGACAACTCGAGAAAAACACTCCACGAGTGGATTCAATGAAAAACGACATCTGAATGATGGTGGAATGATTGGAGAAAAAAGTGAGCAGTTTCATTATTATTCTTTTCCATCTGTGTTTGCGCTAAATTTGTTCGTTCTAATACGAATATTTAGTTGAAATTCTCACGAAAAATAATATTTCATTAGAATCTCGTCCAAAAAAGCGGGTATATGATGATGGGTAAAACCATCGCCTTTTACGCTGCCATCTTGGATTCGATTTCGAACCTTTTCTGGCCCGAGAGGTAAATATAACCTTAAGAATTTTTATTTTTGTTTCGATTATAGAGGTTTTACCTTTAAGGTCATTCGCCTCTTCGGGCCAGAAAAACTTTCTGATCCCATGTTCGGGGTTGGGAATCGAACCCAGGTGGGCTGCGTGAAAGACATCGACTTACCCATTACGCTATACCCGACCACTCACCTAAAGGTTTAAACATCGATATTACAAAAAAAAAACAAATACAATAACAGATCATGCATCTCCGAAATTTTCTTCTGAAACTTCTCAAACCATCAACTGCAAGTAATCTCCGAATAACACCCAAAGGGAACGAATTTACAGGGTGGCAAGTGGATTTGTTTTCTACCGCCGACACGAAAGAATACAACTGTTGTTGACTTCAGACAGTGCAAAATTCCACCTTCGATACGAGAACTTGAAGGTTTGCTTAAGGAGCAAATGCATCTTGACAATAAACGTGTACATTTACTTCAATGCAATAAAACCAATAATGTTGTTTACATCCAGTTCTATAAAGAGTTGGATGCAATTCAATTCGCTAAAGACAATAATAATGTACATAGTGCACATGAGCATGAAAATATCAAGTACAACATTTCAGAATATATGGAAGATAGTGCTATAGAGGTGCGTGTACATGATCTTCCCTCAAGCGTCATCGATCCTTATATTCGTAAAACTATGTCCCAATACGGAGAGATTCTCTCTATCGAAAAAGAAAAGTGGAAGAATTTTTTCCCCGGTATTTTAAATGGCGTACGTTTGTTACGCATGCGCTTGAGGAGGCCTATCTCTTCTTATGTGACATTCGGTCAGGGTACAAGAATCCCGTGCAAATCACTTGTTACCTATGACAATCAGATGGTCACATGTCAATATTTCCGAAAAGCTGTTCACTACGGTAAGCCATGTGATAAACTGGACAAAGAGACAACTACACCAAAGAACAACGTTGCTTCCTTCACACCAACCCCAAGCAACCCCAGTACACCTGTTACAGTCACCAACAACAGTGAAGCATCCCCTTCAACGAAACCATCCAACGTATCCCCTATAGAACAAAGTACATCAGCTGCAGTTAACAACTTACCATCCAACCAACCAGCAACTGCAAACAATGTACAACAAGGCTCATCTCCAGCAACTAGCAACGAAATCAACAATAATACCACCGATGCGGCAATGAATGACGAGACGAACCGCGAACAAACTGCCCCTCAATCCTCACAGGAGGAAAATGGAAGCTCCTCTCCCCCTAGAAAAAGGGTGACAACGAGATGAAATACAAAAAAAAAATTATCTAAAAACTCAGCTAAATCGGCCACGTAAAGCTTGTACGCAAATAAACTGAATAAGACTGAATAAAATATCTTTTAAATAATCTAGCAATAACATTCAGGATTTCAAATTAATACAATTAGTTATACATTCCACCATCTTAGAACTAATCGGCTACGAGACAAATCTCATATCGTAAGCAATGTAAACAATGAAATTGTTTTGAGATATAGCGATACAGCCGTACATAATATTAATCATTACATTATTGAAGTTAGGAGTCTATCAGTTTCAAAAGGTCTCTCAATGCAATTCTCCCCCATCTACATTATTATCAACGTTCTTGTGATCTTACTATGGAATAGTTGAGGACCTTCGCAAGAAAATTAAACATAGATTCACTGAACAAATCAATCCATATTCTAAATCTTTCTAAGATTCGAGACTGGTCCTCTGAAAACCAGTTTCAGCTCTCAAAGAAGAAAATCAAACACTCCCTGGTTGATAAGATCAAAGTTTACAACTTTTTTAATTTTGTGAGTCCTATTGAAATCTCACACAAATATGAGCATAACACAAGTATTGTCTCAAGAGGATCATCATTAGCTAACCTAAAAACTTGAAGGCTCCTAAGAATTTTGAATAATCTTTTCAAAAAATTTTCCGATGTTACCTTGATACTTTGCCAATCATGATGCTCATAATTGTTACTCATATTTATACTACTAATATTTTTCTTTGTTTTTCCACTAAAATTCCCGACTTTAGCAAAGGAAACGAATACACCTGAACTTTTGTGGTTGGTTTCACAGTCTATTTTTGCTTATTTCCTCTCATTTAGTTAAAATTTTTAAATGAAATAATTCAACCGTAATACAAATGATTAATCAACATCCCAAGGATTCCTTTTCTACAACGAGCAATTATGAGTAAAACGGAAAAGTTGACATACATAAAATTCGTGGCATATTATGGGAAACAACAAGCACTCTCGATTTCACTTACCGAAACCTCGTCGGGTATAGTTTGGTCAGCTCGACGGCAGCTTCGTAGTCCAGTTGCATATCGTTGCACACCGTTGGCGGATGGTCACAGTCTGGTTGCCCGGGGCACCACACCCGGTGCTTGCGTGACTGCAGTGACCCCCGGGGATCCCGTATCAACAAGATTACTCGTATGTTGAGGCTGTGGAAATAGATTAGGAGCAGAAGCATGGAAATCAAGCATTAGTGACAGTTTTCTTTTGCGTTATTAGCACTATCTAAACTACCGCTGTTAGCTTGATAAATGAAATCACGCAGTAGTATACACTTTGGAGAATATTCACGACCGCCCTAATGTTGACATGTGGTTGGATGTCATAACAATGTGTAGTGACCTCCTGTCGACAACATGTGGAAACAGATAATCATCTAATTGGTCGTTATAATGTGTTTTTCATTTTGTTCCACGCTGTGAAGTGACGAATGTGTCCATATAGGTAAATAAATCGTTTGGATAATGTTTCCTGTCCCACACATCGCATTTAATCACAGCCACAGTATCACCGCCGCACACCGAGTGGGGAAAATAATGCGATTACATGTCACTCCGGTATCCGATGCAATCCCATTAGTGAAGACCTCGCGGGAAATCCTCATCGCTGACGATGGCCATGGCTCGGAAAAATGATATGTAGCGCGTATCATGGTGATTTGTGATATCCGAATCACAATGCATATCGAGGTTTTTTAAATAACTTGGATTTGAATTGTAACATTATTGGGCGTTCCCCTGGACGGTCAGTCGATCAACACACCGTTGGCAACCCCTGTTAGAAGCAATCGAATAGTGTTTACGTTGAACTGCAACGCTGTCTGAGCAGTTCACTTTGAACTGCTTAGCACTGAAGAACTGAGTAAAAATATCTGTTTTGGAGTGTGATAGCAACCATATGATTAAACAACTCTTGACAAGAAGATACGTTATGGCTTGACTATGAAACATGTTATTAAGCCCTGCCGTTCACTATTTTGTTTCAAACCTGAATATATTTTGAAGGACACCTCAACACCAGACAATAAGCGCTGTAAAAGTCGTGCCACGGTACGGTATCTGATATTCCATAATTTGAACTTACCGTAATCGCCAACATCGACCACAGCAAGCTGGAAACCTGCCCCACCGGTTCCAGCGGACATTTACAGTGACATTCGTGCGGGTGAACGAACGAACGCCCGAAAGTGTCATTATTTTTCACCTAGGCAAAGTGAACATGCCGAGATATACAACAGCATACAACAATCGCACTCACTTTCGGTGTCCATTCATTAGCCAGTGCCGTGCCGCAGTCGGCCAAACAGGCGGTCTTTCGCCATTAGCAACGCATCGCAGAGGAGTCAGTTCACAGCAGCGCAGCAACCCGTTGTCGTATTGTGAACTATGGGAAAGTATGCTGCAATAATTCTACTGTTTATACAAAACCATGCGATTTTTCCCTTTGCGGATAGCAACGGTCACGACGGGCACAGTTCAAAGATACATGAGGGTCGGCCACCAAGAAGTAACTGCTATTTTTTTTAACTTCAACGCATGCCGCATATAGAAAGGTAATTCATGGCAATTACAGCACAGCTGTTGTTTGAACTTGTCTGCCTTGGTTTAACTACAAAATTGTATGCTCTACAAAATGATAACGGTCTAGTTATAAGCGAACGCAGCTCGAAAACGGTACGTTTCAGTGAAATGGGCCATCACTGGCTCTATTCCCAACTTTCAACAGTATTGAAGCCGAGCACATTTAGTACGGCTCGGATTGGTGTGCTTTACGTCGATCATTAAAATTGCAAATCAAGTTGGCCGTGTTTGTGGAAGAAAAATAAATGCATTTAACAGAAACCGCCGTTGCGAGTAAGGTAGATACTATTAGGTTTCAAAGAAAGTTACGGACACTAATGGCACTTGGCATTTCTACTATGCAACCAGTTAATTATTTTTTTGATGCGTAACGAAAATATTCTTCAGTTACTTTACCAGTAGAAAGACAGAATGGATCATGACGATAAACGAATTGATAAAACAATATGACTTAGTTTTTCGACAACATTGATATGATTGTGTCAAATTTTTATTTGAATAATCCACATACTAATATCGTTTTCGCTTAAGAAAACCGAAACTGACCCAAGGTAGTTTCATCAAACAAACACTTTTCACGAAACTGTGTTGATTTCGCACTTAGCAACGTTTCAGTAAATCTGATTTAAAAACCAGGTACGAAACTGACTCGATTTTCAGTTCAACAGCGTTAGTTTTAACGAAAATTTAGCACTTCGAAAATTTCGCAGAATTCGGTAATTTTTTAACGAATTTTCAACAGCTGAACGTTCGGTAATTGCTGAACTGTCAAACAACTACCGTAAACTGTAAACCAAATGGATCTAACTGATTGTTCGGTAATTTTTTGTTTTTTTTTCCTTTGGTTAAAATTCTTTTATTTTCGGATTTTAGAAAACTACACTTTTTTAATTTTCTGCCAAAAACGAATTAAGAAAATTCAACCTACTATGGTTTTATTCCACGAAAAAAAGGGTCAAATGTTCCGGCTGACCGGAATTATGAGCACCTTCCAAAACACTGCACAATCCGTCGAGTCCACCAGAAATTACCCTTGAACGATTTGTGTAGGCAGCAAGTGGACAAGTGATACAAAATTATTTTCTGCCTATAAGGAAACAAAAAGTTTTTAGTGGTTCTAATGTTTTAAAAACTTTAGCACTTGTACCTCAATCCATTCGATGAACTCTACAAGTTTTTTTTCGTTTGATTAATAAAAAGACACTTACTGAAAATTTGATCAACTGTTTGACAGTTAGTTTTCACGACAAGCAGTATTTACAGAAATTCGGTTATTGGAAGATTATTTTACCATACGGACGGTATAAGTTTTACCGTACTCGGCGACTATTCAGATTTACCGTATGAATTGTATATTTATTTACAGAACTGATACGTCCGGTAAAAATTTGCATAATTTTTGTAAAATGACGTTCATATACCGAAATATCGGTAATTTCTATTAATTACCGAGAGTTTTCGTCAAAAAAATTACCGAACAACAGAATTGATTCTTAGTGTGTAGGTTCGAAACTGACTTCAAACAAACGGTTTGACAGCAGCTAGAGTAGGAACTTGGTTAGGTTTGGCATCAAGCGAAAACGACATAAGGCTGTTCAGTAGATATTTGCTTCTGCTCGAGAGCATGGTTGTTTTTGATAGTTCGGTAGTTTTTTTCATACACTGAAAAAATCAAAGCTATTAATAAAATAGTCTCATTAAAACATTTATAAGAATCTATTCTCGGCTATTAGTATTGTGAGCTTATCAAATAACCTAATAGTAGCTTACAAACGAGTCTAAGTCTTTCGAAATCGATTCAGGCATCTCTGAACCGGAAATGTCCGCCATAACCTTTCCAAATTTGATCAATGACCACATTGTAGCCTAAGCCTAAGTTTATCGAAATTTGTTGAACAATCTACGAGAAAATTTAGCCGATGAAAAACAACACATGGGCTGAAAAATCCCAGGCACAGAAAAGAGAACACGAGTTTTTTAAATAAAAATTAACTTTTTTCATCAACGTAATCTCCATCAAAAGCAACGCAATCATTCCAGCGCTGCTCTAACATTTGAATATCACTTTTGTAGAACGATCTATCTTTTGGCTCAAAATAGGCCTCAGTTTCTGCGATAATCTCTTCATTCGTACGAAATTTCTTACCAGCGAGCATTTTTTAGGTCTGCGAACAGCCAGTAGTCGCTGGGAGCCAAATCTGGTGAATACGGTGGATGTAGGAGCAATTCGAAGTTCAATTCATGTAGTTGTGCCATTGTTTTGATTGACTTGAGACACGGTGCGTTGTCTTGATGAAACACTTTTTTTTTCTTTGCATATGTGGTCATTTCTTTGCAATTTCATCTTTCAAACGCTCCAAAAATGCTATATAATATTCACTGTTAATGGTCTTTCCTTTCTCAAGATAGTCGATAAATATTACACCACACACATCCCAAAATACCGAGGCCATAAGCCGATTGTTGTGCTTTCGGGTGCTTTGGACGAGGTTCGCCAGTTGCTGTCCACTCAGAGATGACGATCGTTTTGATTCCGGAGTGAAGTGGTGAATCCATGTTTCATCCATTGTCACATATCAACGCAAAAATTCCGGTTTGTTACGTTTCGACATGGCCAAACACTGCTCAGAATCATAAATACGTACTTGTTTTTGGTCAACAATGAGCAAACGCGGCACCCACTTTGAACAGAGCACTTTCTTTTGATATCTTTATGATGTCAGCTAACTTACGCAACTTCACTTTTCTGGCGTTACACCCTCATTTGGACGATCACTACGTTCTGCATCATCGGTGTCTCTACGACCACGTTTAAAGTCAGCAAACCAACATTTTATTGTTGTTTCTGATGGAGCGGAGTCTCCATAACACTTTTCAAGCCATTGCTTCGCTTGAACAGTATTTTTCCCATCAAGAAGCAGTGTAAAAGTAAAACATTGTTTTTGATCCATTGTTTTGAAAATAACAAAAGTAGCGTCACTCTTAGCACAATAACTCACAAACAAATGCATAGAATATCATGAAATTTTAACAGCTGTCTTTTAAAGGTGACTTCAATAAAACTAGCGCCATCTATGTGTTGAATCCGGGACTTTTCAGCCCACGTGTTATGCGGTTAGTCGTTTACGTCACTTATATCTCCGGAACCAGAAGTGTCAACCATTTGATATTCAAACTTGATCAATGGTTCAGTAGTAGATTTCAAACGAGACTAGACTTAAAAAAAACGGTTCAACCGACGACACGACCAGGCACTCCGAAGAAAAATCAGCATTAAAACTGTTCGCTAACGATTCACCGCCAGTTACCACAAATCTAGCGACCCCTTGTAAATGATAAAAATAATCTTCTCGAGCAACACTGTTTAAGTTGCTATGGACTAGTTACCAAGGAACCCCAAAACAAATAAACATGTTTGAAAGCGGTGGAATAGTTCTATTAGTGTTAAACTTTGTCCAAATTAAGCAGAAATGCATTTAAATGAACTCGATTTTCGGAATTTAATCGAAACTATGGATGAAACCAACGAACGAGGACAATGATCTCCTTCAGCGATTCATCCGTACACTTCAACTGCTAGCTTTTCTGGGCAGTAGGATTCGGTGTAATATGCCGTTGTCAAAATTCTTTTGTGTCGGTTGATTGCGCAGCAGTGGAAACAGTATTTCACCTTGTTGGCCACTATTCGAGGATTACTAGTGGAATTCCACAAAGAAATCATTTTACCGTACGTTATGCAGGTACCGCAGAGCACTAGCCTCGCTAAGCTCGTTGTCGGTCATTTCCATGTCTTCCTTCTCACACAACGGTTTCAAGTCAAGACTTGAATTTTGAACTTGGCTTTATAAAAGACATAACTCATACTCCTCAATTTTTACATTCCGCTCGAGTCAGGTAAATCCATAAAAATGTTTCGTAATATAATAACCGATCTGAAATTTATTTTGTTTGCATTCATCTTGCCTTCGATATGCAGTAACCAAGGTTATGGTGACTGTTATTCAAAATCAATAAATATATCAACTTGTGCTGCCAGTTTAAAAAAATTCACTAGCGTTTCCGATTTGACATTTCCAGTTACTGAGGGGTAGTTAAATTTACGATACAGTTTTGATAGACGAGTGGCAGGTCGTGTCGTCGGTTCAACCATTCCTGAGAAAATTGAGTGATAAAAAAACGCGTCGGTTACGTCACTTATACCATCATATCTCCGGAGCCAAACATTACAGTCATTTAATCTTTGAACTTGATCAATGACCCAATAGTAGATTTAAGACGAGCTTAAGCTTGTTGAATTCGGTTCAGCCATCTTCGAGGAAGATGAGCGGTAAAAAAGTGGGTGGGTAATGTCAGAGACACAACTGGATAACGTGAATACGAAATACACAATTTTTCACACTTCTGAAAATCTAAAATCGTCCTCAAAAGTTGATGTATTGTGTGAATTGTTCAAGGTAGAAACCTTTTTTTTACTTCTAGAATTGTAACGGTGTGCCGATACTAAAGTACGACGAATTCCCGACACACTTATTCTAACATACAAATTCGATATCATACAAAATTTCCGATTATTGATTAACATATAAAACATTGATTTTTTAAAATTAATTATCTATGCAGTTTTTAAAGTGCCCAGTTAAAAACACTTTGTTATTTTACATGTATTAAGATACGTATAAATGGAGTGTCACAGTTCACGCAATTTTGCGAGCAAGAACATGTAACATTATGTGATTTAAAAATGTCATGGCATGAAATCAATGAAATAAAAAAAATTTATAGCCGCGGCGGTGATTTGAACCGAGAATCATTTAATCACAAAGTACGATTGTTAATGGACTGAGCCACAGTCACAGCTCACATCTACTTGACTGATGAATGGTGCAAATAAATTCATACAGTCGCGTTTGCTAGCCGAATGCAAATTACAGTTACAGTTTTAGCCGTTTTTTCACGCCGATTTCCGAACTTATGCGGGTTTTCTTTTACGCGGACAGCAGGAACTACACGATTTTGTATGCGAATTTTCGAAGTTATGCGGTTTTATTGTTTTGTCTTAGAAACAGTGTTGGTGATTGCCGAAAATTTGACAGAAGCTGCTATATTGCTATCTATATTGTATACAACATTCCGGTAGAAAATGCTACAAGAACTCGAGTCTCTCAATGTATGAACCGTGAGAGAATTTTGCTACATTTCATCGCTCCACTTCATACTTTTAGTATTTCACGCCCTTAAAAAAAATTTACAGTCTGATAATGATCGTTGCGGTGTGCAATTTCCCAAGAGAGAATCACAAGTTGACAATTATCGCAGAAAATCGAATCGATGATTCAACTTGATGATTCTCATACTAGGTTGCAGTATTTCAAAACCCTTGTGTGGAGCATTCACAGACATTTTCATAGACACAACTTATACAAAGGTTATATGCACATAGTTAGAATTAGCGGCAATAGTAAAATGATTCTATCGCAATTATCAACTGCCTGTATAGAATCGGATCGCGAAACGAGAATAAGCGACCATTTGTTGCTTAAGAGAGGATCTCCACAGCAGCGTGCTAACCTTTGATTCTCAGAAATGTCATCGAGAGAAATTCGCTCTCGCACTGGTGTCGATTCTATGTTAAATGAGCCATGCCAGGTTTTTGTTGTTGCGATGATTTCCGTTTCTCTTTGATGACACTGATTCAATCGTTGAAGAGTTGCCAGTGAACGTTCTTTGATACGATGAAAGCCATCCTTGCTTAAAACTGTACCAGGATTTTCTTCTGAACCAGGATTTCGACATTTGGTGTTTTTCAAGTCAACTCTCTAACACTTAGAAATTTTTTTCCAAAAGAATATTTTTTGATATTACACCAGATCGTAACATTTCATGCATGTCTAGGACATTTGGCATTAAACAAATTAATGCTCGGAAATCTCGAAATTCGATTTCTAAATTCGATTTAAAAAAAATTGTCGGGATAACACAATATCTCGATGTTTGATGAATTTTTGAAGACATTTGAACCCAGCTTACCTCATCGAATGAAAATATCGCAGTTAGATCTTTGGAATATGTTTACTGGTACTAAAAACCACCGAATCATTAAAATCACTTCGATGTTTACCACATTGTTGATTGATTTCTTCTCGAAGCGCATTCCTGAATCCTAGACCTGGAACTGAATTCTGGATCTAGACTCTGGAACTGAATTCTGCATTCTGGACCTGAAACTGAATTCTAAAATCCTAAATTAAAAAACTAAAGCTTCTGAAACTGATTTCTGGACCAGGATTGTAGGATTGAGCGCTGAACCTGAATTTTGAACTGGATTCTGGAACCGAATTTCGAACCCTAATTCCGGTATGGTATGTTAGACATAGATTCTGGAACCTGGATTCTAGAACTGAATTCAGAAACTGGACTCTGGAACTGAATTCTGGAAGCAAACGTTGGCCCTGAATTTTGTAACTGAGTTCTGAGATTGATCTTGTATTTGGATTTTATAACAGAAATCAGTATCCTAATTCTGAACGTGACTTTTAGACCAAGATTCAGCACCTGAATTCTGGACCTAGACTTTGGAACTGAATTCTAGACCTAGAATCTGAGTTCTGAACCTGGAACTGAATTCTAGACCTGGAACAGAATTCTGGACCTAAACATTCAGAAACTGAATTTTGGACCAAAATTCTGGAACTGAGTTCTGTACCAGGATTCTAGAACTGAACGCTGAACCTGAATTTGGAACTGAATTGTAACCTTAATT